>NC_041224.1:124823121-124824651 GCF_002837175.3 Physeter macrocephalus | reverse complement strand
AGAGACTAGGGGTAGGATGGAAATAAAACACAGACCTACTAGAGCATGGCCTTGAAGATATGGGGAGGGGGAAGGGTAAGCTGTGACGAAGTGAGAGAGTGGCATGGACATATATACACTACCAAATGTAGGGTGGATAGCTTGTGGGAAGCAGCTGCATGGCACAGGGAGATCAGCTAGGTGGTTTGTGACCACCTAGAGGGGTGGGATAGGGAGAGTGGGAGGGAGGGAGTTGCAAGAGGGAAGAGATATGGGAACATATGTATATGTATAACTGATTCACTTTGTTGTAAAGCAAAAACTAACACACCATTGTAAAGCAATTATACTCTAATAAAGATGTTTAAAAAAAAGAATGGTTTATTGAGATATAATTTGTATACTATAGAAGCCACCATTTTTAAGTGTTCATTTCAGTGGTTTTTAGTATATTCAGAGTTGTGCAAAAAACACTACAACTGATTTCACCACAAAGAGAAACCCCATGCCCATAAAAAAACAAACAAACAAAAGCAGAGAATGAACTTTTATTGGATTTTAAGTTTTATCTTATTCTTAGCATCCAAATCAAAAGGTGACTGCCATTAGTTGCCTAGGATGGCAAGATTTAAAACCTTGGATCTTTGTAATGAAATCCAGAGTTAAGTTATGAGTTAAAATTAGATGCCAAGAACTAGGAGAAATAGTGACAGTCGAAGCCTGCTCTTAGTGAAGAGGTCGGAAAGATGATGGATCAGGTGCCTATTTCTTAGTAGAATTAGAACGGTGTTGATGGCCAAGTCCCCTGAAAGGAAGTCAGCCCCTTTGCCAGACATACATAGATCAAGCTGTAAGTATCTGAACACCTTGAATCATAAGGCACTAGATTGGATAGATTTAGAAATCTTTTTCAGTATTGCTGCTTTTCTTGTAAATTCTGAAGCCTTCCAATTCACCTAAAGGAGCAGATGCAAATTATACCACCTTTGCTTCCCTCTTGGTAAATATCTCAAAATTGAAATAAATAAGCCACATATAAGTTTCAACTGAGTATCTTTGGTAGTAAGTCATAAGTTATTTTCTTGCCTTATGGGAGCAAAAACATGATAATTAAAGTCAGAGATGCAATTGTAAATGAGCAAAATAGGAAGAATATGAAATTATAGACAGATTTTTAAATTACATATTAAATAGTAACATAGCCTCAGACATATGCTTCAGAGTGATCTATATCTTGAACTTTTGTGGAATTTGCACATATTTTAAAAGTTAAATAACTATAAAATATGTATTATATTCTATAAAACGTAAACGTAAAACTTTAAAAATGTAATATTTACCAGGCACTTTACTATTTG
Source organism: Physeter macrocephalus (assembly GCF_002837175.3). NCBI lineage: Eukaryota > Metazoa > Chordata > Mammalia > Artiodactyla > Physeteridae > Physeter > Physeter macrocephalus. The sequence continues at coordinate 124,823,314 of NC_041224.1, read as the reverse complement.
TAAAAAAGCACTTTCACTTTTTTCATCCCATTGGTCAGAACTTTTTTTTTTTTTTTTTTTGCGGTACGCGGGCCTCTCACAGTTGTGGACTCTCCCATTGCGGAGCACAGGCTCCGGACGCACAGGTTCAGCGGCCATGGCTCACGGGCCCAGCCGCTCCGCGGCATGTGGGATCTTCCCGGACTGGGGCATG
>NC_041224.1:124809553-124822972 GCF_002837175.3 Physeter macrocephalus | reverse complement strand
ACGGGCCCAGCCGCTTCGCGGCATGTGGGATCCCCCAGGACCGGGGCACGAACCCGTGTCCCCTGCATCGGCAGGCAGACTCGCAACCACTGCACCACCAGGGAAGCCCCAGAACAAACTTTTGATGGAGTTATAATTAATCACATTTTAGAAATGGAAATTGACTGAGTCAGGAAATGGCTTGCCCATAGAAACACAGCTATACAGTGGTAAACCTGACCCAGGGCCTCATTTTTGTGCCTGGAATTCTCATATTCTTTTTAATCTATCAAGATATATGAAATATAAAAAAATGAAAATCAATAAAAATATAACCTGACTTTACCTAATAAGTTTAAGCACATATGTATAAAATCAAATAAAGTTCTTTAATATAGACAGCATAGAAAATGTTCAAATTGGGTAAGTCTGGGTAAAAGTAAAAAAAAAAGAAAAAGAAAAAGTAAGCTGTGTTCGGATCAATGTTGTTTATTATATATCAATGAACTGCAGGAGCAAAAATAGTTGAAGTAATGCTGCTTGCAAAAGGAGTAAAATATGAAACTGCAGTCAAGAAAAAAAAATTACTCTTGTCAGTTTGCTAACACCTTCCATGTTTAGCAAGCTTGCTTTTTATTTTTTTTTTTAGCAAGAACTATACATGATCCTAGACTGAGATTATAGCAAGCAAAATGAACATCAGTGGAGGATAAAGGAAACATGTGAGACCTAATGTATATTAAGGACCATGAATCTTGAGCTCTTGTGACTTAAACAGGTCAAAAAATAAAATATTGATTGACCTTTGGTTGAATGTCTTGCAGATTATTTATTGGTTCAATGACAGTTTTCCTTTATTTTCCTCTCTCACAGCATTGTTCTAAATCATAGCTCTTCCTACCCTAAGCCCATAGCCTAACGATTTAAAGACCTGGAGGCCCAGAAATAACACAAGAGAACCGTAGGTAGAACAGAAATACATGGTGATATTTTCAGAAAGGAGAAAAAAGAGTTAAATTCTACTTCCATCTTTTACCCAGACTGAGCAGAGACAGAGTTAAACTTCATCTTTACTGAATGAGAGATGTCCACAAATCTAGAGTTTTAGCAATTAAATGCTCAGTGTACAGTGAACATGGCTAAAACAAAAAGATTAAGGGTTTTGTTTTAAAACACTGTATGATCAGAAATCTAAAAAGTGATCATCTCCACATTTCTTAATCAGCAAGATTTTCTTATCTGCAAAATGCTCATAGTAGTTGTACTTATGAATATAGTGTACTTAGCAGTGGCTGGCCCAAAGGAGGTGCCTGATAATTGTTCTCGTCATCATTACTAATAGGACTGTATCTGTCAAATATAAGGCCTGCTATAAAAAAGGAAAGTGTTAATCAAGAGTTAAACATATAGAGACCTTCAAGATGGTAGAGGAGTAAGACATGGAGACCACCTTCCTCCACACAAATACATCAGAAATACAACTACATGTGGAACAACTCCTACAGAACACCTACTGTACTCTGGCAGAAGACCTCAGACTTCCCAAAAGGCAAGAAACTCCCCACATACCTGGGTAGGGCGGAAAAAAAAAAAAGAAAAAACAGAGACAAAAGAATAGGGATGGAACCTGTACCTTGGGGAGGGAGCTGTAAGGGTAGAAAAGTTTCCACACACTAGGAAGCCCCTTCACTGGTGGAGATGGAGGATGGCAGAGAGGAAGCTTCGGAGCCACGGAGGAGAGCACAGCAACAGGGGTGCAGAGGGCAATACAGAGAGATTCCCACACAGAGAATCAGTGCCAAACAGCATTCACCAGCCTGAGAGGCTTTTCTGCTCACCCCCTGGGACAGGTGGGGGCTGGGAGCTGAGGCTTGGGCTTCGGAGGTCAGATCCCAGGGAGAGGACTGGGGTTGGCTGCGTGAACACAGCCTGAAGGGGGCTAGTGTGCCACAGCTAGCCGGGAGGGAGTCCAGGAAAAAGTCTGGAGCTGCCGAAGAGGCAAGAGACCACTGTTTCGGGGTGCGCAAGGAGAGGGGATTCAGAGCACCGCCTAAACGAGATCCAGAGATGGGAACGAGCTACAGCTGTCAACGTGGACACCAGAGATGGGCATGAAACGCTAAGGCTGCTGCTTCCACCACCAAGAACCCTGTGTGCAAGCACAGGTCACTATTCACACTTCCCCTCCCGGGAGCCTGTGCAGCCCACCACTGCCAGGGTCCCTCCCGTGGTCTGGGGAAAACTTCCCTGGGAGAACACACAGTGCACCTCAGGCTGTTGCAACATTATGCCTGCCTCTGCCACTGTAGGCTTGCCCCTCATTCTGTACCCCACCCTCCCCATGGCCTGAGTGAGCCAGAGCTCCCTAATCAGCTTCTCCTTTAACTCCATCCTGTCTGAGCAAAGAACAAACGCCCTCAGGCGACCTACACGCAGAGACAAGGCTAAATCCAAAGCCGAACCCCAGAAGCTGTGCGAACAAAGAAGAGAAAGGGAAATTTTTCCCAACAGCCTCAGGAGCAGCAGATTAAATCTCTACAATGAACTTGATGTATCTGCATCTCTGGAATACGTGAATAGACAATGAATCACACCAAAATTGAGGCAGTGGACATTGGGAGCAACTCTAGATTTGGGGTTTGCTTTCTGCATCTAATTTGTTCCTGGATTTATGTTTATTTTAGTTTAGTATTTAGAGTTTATTTACCACTGGTAGATTTGTTTATTGATTGGGTTGCTCTTGTCCTTTTTTTTTAAATATAGAGATATATATATTTTTTCTTTTTTCTCTTTTTGTGAGTGTGTATGTGTATGCTTCTTTGTGTGATTTTGTCTGTACAGTTTTGCTTTTACAATTTGTCCTAGGGTTCTGTCTGTCCATTTTTGTTTTTTATTTTTAGTACAGTTTTTAGCACTTGTAATCACTGGTGGATTTGTTTTTTGGTTTGGTTGCTCTCTATGTTCTTTCTCTCTTTTTTCTTTCTTTTTCTCTTTTTTTTAACTAACTTTTAATTTTTTTATTCTAATAATTATTTTTTATTTTAATAACTTAATTTTATTTATTTTTTCTTTCTTTCTTTTTTTTCTCCCTTTTTTTCTGAGCTGTGTGACTGACAGGGTCTTGGTCCTCGAGCCAGGTGTCAGGCCCGTGCATCTGAGGTGTGAGAGCCAAGTTCAGGACATTGGTCCAGCAGAGACCTCCTGGCTCCATGTACTATCACATGGCAAAAGCTCTCCCAGAGATCTCCATCTAAATGCTAAGAGCCAGCTCCAATAAACGACCAGCAAGATACAGTGCTGGACACCCTATGTCAAACAACTAGCAAGACAGGAACACAACCCCACCCATTAGAAGAGAGGTGCCTAAAATCATAATAAAGTCACAGACACCCCAAAACACACTACTGGACGTGGTCCTGCCCATGAGAAAGACAAGATCCAGCCTCATCCACCAGAACACAGGCACCAGTACCCTCCACCAAGAAGACTACACAACCCATTGAAACAAACTTAGCCACTGGGGACAGACACCAAAAACAGCAAGAACTATGAAACTGCAGCCTGTGAAAACGAGACCTATAACACAGTAAGTCAGGCAAAATGAGAAGACAGAGAAAAACACAACAGATGAAGAAGCAAGGTAAAAACCCACCAAATCAAATAAATGAAGAAGAAATAGGCAGTCTACCTGAAAAAATAATTCAGAGTAATGATAATAAAGAAGATCGCAAAATCTTGGACATAGAATGGAGAAAATACAAGAAACGTTTAACAAGGACATAAAAGAACTAAAGAGAAAACAAACAATGATGAACAACGCAAAAAATGAAATAAAAAATTCTCTAGAAGGAATCAATAGTAGAATAACTGAGGCAGAAGAACAGGTAAGTGACCTAGAAGATAAAATAGTGGAAATAAATACTGTATGGCAGAATAAAGAAATAAGAATGAAAAGAATTGAGGACAGTCTCAGAGACCTCTGGGACAACATTAAATACAGCAACATTCAAATTATAGGGGTTCCAGAAGAAGAAGAGAAAAAGAAAGGGAGTGAGAAAATATTTGAAGAGATTATAGTTGAAACCTTCCTTAATATGGGAAAGGAAATAGTCAATCAAGTCCAGGAAGTGCAGAGAGTCCCATACAGGAAAATCCAAGGAGAAACATGCCAAGACAAATATTAATCAAAGTATCAAAATTAAATACAAAGAAAAAAAATTAGAAGCAGCAAGGGAAAAACAACAAATAACATATGAGGGAATCCCCATAAGGTTAACACCTGAACTTTCAGCAGAAATTCTGCAAGCCAGAAGGGAGTGGAAGGACATATTTAAAGTGATGAAAGGGAAAAACCTACAACCAAGATTACTCTACCCAGCAAGGATCTCGTGAGATTCAACAGATAAATTAAAACATTTAACAGACAACAAAAGCTAAGAGAATGCAGCACCACCAAACCACCTTTACAACAAATGCTAAAGGAACTTCTCTAGGCAGGAAACACAAGAGAAGGAAAACACCTACAATAAAAATCCCAAAACAATTAAGACAATGGTAGTAGGAACATACATATCAAAAATTACCTTAATGTAAATGGAGTAAACGCTCCAACCAAAAGACATAGATTGGCTAAATGGATACAATAACAAGACCCATATATATACTGTCTACCAGAGAACCACTTCAGACTTAGGGACACATACAGACTGAAAGTGAGGGAATGGACAAAGATATTCCATGCAAATGGAAATCAAAAGAAAGCTGGAATAACAATTCTCATATCAGACCAAATAGACATTAAAGCAAAGACTATTACAAGAGACAAAGAAGGACACTACATAATGATCAAGGGATCAATCCAAGAAAAACATATAACAATTGTAAATATTTATGCACCCAACATAGGAACACCACAATATATAAGGCAACTGCTAACAGCCATAAAATGAGGAACTGACAGTAACACAACTATAATAGGGAATTTTAACACCCCATTTTCACCAATGGACAGTTCATCCAAAATGAAAATGAATAACAAAACACAAGCTTTAAATGATACATTTAAACAAGATGGACTTAATTGATATTTATAGGACACTCCATCCAAAAACCACAGAATACACTTTCTTCTCAAGTGCTCATGGAACATTCTCCAGCATAGATCATATCTTGGGTCAAAAATCAAGCCTTGGTAAATTTAAGAAAATTGAAATTGTATCAAGTATCTTTTCCGACCATAAGGCTATGTGAATAGATATCAATTACAGGAAAAAAAGTGTAACAAATACAAACACATGGAGGCTAAACAATACACTATTAAATAACCGAGAGATCACTGAAGAAGTCAAAGAAGAAATCAAAAAATACCTAGAAACAAATGACAATGAAAACACAATGACCCAAAACCTATGGGAAGCAGCAGAAGCAGTTCTAAGAGGGAAATTTATAGCAATGCAATCCTACCTCAAGAAACAAGAAACACCTGAAATAAACAACTTAACATTACACCTAAAGCAATTAGAAAAGAACAACAAAACAACCCCAAAGTTAGCAGAAGGAAAGAAAACACAGAGATCAGAAATAAATGAAAAAGAAATGAAGGAAACACAGAAAAAATCAATAAAACTAAAAACTTGTTCTTGAGAAGATAAACAAAATTGATAAACCATTAGCCAGACTCATCACAAAAAAAAAGGAGAAGACTCAAATCAATAGAAATAGAAATGAAAAAGGAGAAGTAACAACTGATGCTGCAGAAATACAGAGGGTCATGAGAGATTAATACAAGAAACTATATGCCAATAAAATGGACAACCTGGAAGGAAGTGGACAAATTCTTGGAAAAGCACAACCTTCAGAGACTGAACCAGAAAGAAAAAGAAAATATAAACAGACCTATCAAAAGCACTGAAATTGAGACTGTGATTAAAACTCTTCCAACAAACCAAAGCCCAGGACCAGAGGGCTTCACAGGCGAATTCTATCAGACATTTAGAGAAGAGCTAACACCTATCCTTCCCAAACTCTTCCAAAATATAAGAGAGAGAGGAACACTCCTAAACTCATTCTACAAAGCCACCATCACCCTGATACCAAAACCAGACAAAGATGTCACAAAGAAAGAAAACTACAGGCCAATATCACTGATGAACCTAGATGCAAAATTCCTCAACAAAATACTAGCAAACAGAATCCAACAGCACATTAAAAGGATCATACACCATGATGAAGTGGGGTTTATCTCAGGAATGCAAGGATTCTTCAATATATGCAAATCAATTAATGTGATACACCATATTAACAAATTGAAGGATAAAAACCATATGATCATCTCAATAGATGCAGAAAAAGCTTTTGACAAATTCAACACCTATTTATGACAAATACCCTCCAGAAAGTAGGCATAGAGGGAACTTACCTCAACATAATAAAGGTCATATATGACAAACCCACAGCCAAAATACTTCTCAGTGGTGAAAAAGTGAAAACATTTCCACTAAGATCAGGAAAAAGAAGAAATCAAAAAATACCTAGAAACAAATGACAATGAAAACACAATGACCCAAAACCTATGGGAAGCAGCAGAAGCAGTTCTAAGAGGGAAATTTATAGCAATGCAATCCTACCTCAAGAAACAAGAAACACCTGAAATAAACAACTTAACATTACACCTAAAGCAATTAGAAAAGAACAACAAAACAACCCCAAAGTTAGCAGAAGGAAAGAAAACACAGAGATCAGAAATAAATGAAAAAGAAATGAAGGAAACACAGAAAAAATCAATAAAACTAAAAACTTGTTCTTGAGAAGATAAACAAAATTGATAAACCATTAGCCAGACTCATCACAAAAAAAAAGGAGAAGACTCAAATCAATAGAAATAGAAATGAAAAAGGAGAAGTAACAACTGATGCTGCAGAAATACAGAGGGTCATGAGAGATTAATACAAGAAACTATATGCCAATAAAATGGACAACCTGGAAGGAAGTGGACAAATTCTTGGAAAAGCACAACCTTCAGAGACTGAACCAGAAAGAAAAAGAAAATATAAACAGACCTATCAAAAGCACTGAAATTGAGACTGTGATTAAAACTCTTCCAACAAACCAAAGCCCAGGACCAGAGGGCTTCACAGGCGAATTCTATCAGACATTTAGAGAAGAGCTAACACCTATCCTTCCCAAACTCTTCCAAAATATAAGAGAGAGAGGAACACTCCTAAACTCATTCTACAAAGCCACCATCACCCTGATACCAAAACCAGACAAAGATGTCACAAAGAAAGAAAACTACAGGCCAATATCACTGATGAACCTAGATGCAAAATTCCTCAACAAAATACTAGCAAACAGAATCCAACAGCACATTAAAAGGATCATACACCATGATGAAGTGGGGTTTATCTCAGGAATGCAAGGATTCTTCAATATATGCAAATCAATTAATGTGATACACCATATTAACAAATTGAAGGATAAAAACCATATGATCATCTCAATAGATGCAGAAAAAGCTTTTGACAAATTCAACACCTATTTATGACAAATACCCTCCAGAAAGTAGGCATAGAGGGAACTTACCTCAACATAATAAAGGTCATATATGACAAACCCACAGCCAAAATACTTCTCAGTGGTGAAAAAGTGAAAACATTTCCACTAAGATCAGGAATAAGACAAGGTTGTCCACTCTCACCACTATTATTCAACATAACTTTGGAAGTTTTAGCCACAGCAATCAGAGAAGGAAAAGAAATAAAAGGAATCCAAATTGGAAAAGAAAAGCTAAAACTATCACTGTTTGCAGATGATATGATACTGTACATAGAGAATCCTAAAGATGCTACCAGAAAACTACTAGAGTTAATCAATGAATTGGCAAAGTAGCAGGATACAAAATTAATGCACAAAACCTCTTGCATTCCTACACACTAATGGTGAAAAATCTGAAAGAGAAATTAAGGAAACACTCCGATTTACCACTGCAACAAAAAGAATAAAATACCTAGGAATAAACCTACCTACGGAGATGAAAGACCTGTAAGCAGAGAACAATAAGACACTGATGAAACAAATTAAAGATGATACAAACAGATGGTGAGATATATCATGTTCTTGGATTGGAACAATCAACATTGTGAAAATGACTATAGTACTGAAAGCAATCTACAGATTCAGTGCAATCGCTCTGAGTCTACCAATGGCATTTTTCACAGAACTAGAACAAAAAAATCCACAATTTGTATGGAACACAAAAAACCCCAAATAGCCAAAGCAATATTGAGAAAGAAAAATGGACCTGGAGGAATCAGGCTCCCGGATTTCAGACTATACTACAAAGCTACAGTAATCAAGACATTATGGTACTGGCACAAAAACGGAAATATAGATCAAAGGAACAGGATAGAAAGCCCAGAGATAAACCCATGCACATATGGTCACCTTATCTTTGATAAAGGAGGAAAAACATACAATGGAGAAAAGACAACCTCTTTAATACATGGTGCTGGGAAAACTGGACAGCTACTTGTAAAAGAATGAATTTAGAACACTCTCTAATACCATACACAAAAATAAACTCAAAATTGATTAAAGATCTAAGTGTAAGGTCAGATACTATAAAACTCTTACAGGAAAACATAGGCAGAGAACTCTATGACATAAATCACAGCAAGATCCTTTTGGACCCACCTCCTAGAGAAATGAAAATAAAAACAAAAATAAATAAATGGGACCTAATGAAACTTAAAAGCTTTTGTACAGCAAAGGAAACCATAAACAAGACAAAAAGACAACCCTCAGAATGGGAGAAAATATTTACAAAATAAACAACTGACAAAGGGTTAACCTCCAAAATTTACAAGCAGCTCATGCAACTCAATATCAAAAAAACAAACAACCCAATCCAAAAATGGGCAGAAGAAGACCTAAATATACATTTCTGCAAAGAAGATATACAGATTGCCAACAAACACATGAAAGAATGCTCAATGTCACTAATCATTAGAGAAATGCAAATCAAAACTGCAATGAGGTATCACATCACACTGTTCAGAATGGCCATCAACAAAAAATCTAGAAAAAATAAATACTGGAAAGGGTGTGGAGAAAAGGGAACCCTCTTGCACTGTTGGTGGGAATGTAAATTGATACAGCCACTATGGAGAACAGTATGGAGGTTCCTTAAAAAATTAAAAATAGAACTACCATACTTCCCAGCAATCCCACTTCTGGGCACATACCCTGAGAAAACCATAATTCAAAAAGAGTCATGATCAACAGTGTTCATTGCAGCTCTTTTCACAATAGCCAGGACATGGAAGCAACCTAATTGTCCATCAACATATGAATGGATAAAGAAGATGTGGCGGGCTTCCCTGGTGGCGCAGTGGTTGAGCGTCTGCCTGCCAATGCAGGGGAACCGGGTTCGCGCCCCGGTCTGGGAGGATCCCACATGCCGCGGAGCGGCTGGGCCTGCGCGTCCGGAGCCTGTGTTCCGCAACGGGAGAGGCCACAGCTGAGGGAGGCCCGCGTACCACAAAAAAAAAAAAAGAAGAAGATGTGGCACATATATACAACGTCATATTGCTCAGCCATTAAAAGAAATGAAATCGAGTTATTTGTAGTGAAGTGGATGGACCTAGAGTCTGTCATACAGAGTGAAGTAAGTCAGAAAGAGAAAAACAAATATCGTGTGCTAACACTTATATATGGAATCTAAAAAAAAAAAAAAAAAAAAAAAAAGGTTCTGAAGGACCTACAGGCAGGAGAGGAGTAAAGATGCAGATGTAGAGAATGCACTTGAGGACACAGGGAGGGGGAAGGGTAAGCTGCGACAAAGTGAGAGAGTGGCATGGACTTATATATACTACCAAATATAAAATAGATAGCTAGTGGGAAGCAGCCATATAGCACATGGAGATCAGCTTGGTTCTTTGTGACCTCCTAGAGGGATGAGTTTGGGAGGGTAGGAGGGAGACAGAAGAGGGAGAAGATATGGGGATATATGTATATGTATAGCTGATTCACTTTGTTATAAAGCAGAAACTAACACACTATTGTAAAGCAATTATACTCCAAGAAAGATATTAAAAAAAAAAAAGAAGCTAAACATATGTAGTTACTTCTGCCATCTAAGGAGAATGTTGTAATTATTAAGATTGATGATATAAAAATCTGTATTTATTCACCTTCTCTCTGGCATATTGGTGAATGGAGAGTGGGATATTTCAAAATCTTTAATAGTTATTGTGTTTTGTGACTGATGATTATTAGTATAGCCCACTGATGAGTTCAAGGATACACAGAAGTGAGCAGCCATAGTGTGTAGAAGTAGAAAGTTAAATTGTGAAATGAAGACTGTAGAATCTAGTTTCAGGGATCTTCAGAGGGATAAGTATTCAGAAAATTATAGAGGAAGGAAATACGTGAAGGGAGTATTTACAGGAATAAAGAAAGTCAAGCATTCTAATAATGGATAAATCCACAGTGCCCCAAAACTCAAGAAAATTCTGCCATGCACACACACACACACACACACACACACACACACACAGACACAAACACCTTGGATGAGTTATGTTTGCCAAGGGAAATTAAAGGCAAGATTCATGTCTCCTCTGGAGCTATCAGCAGCAGAATGGTACACAGCTGGGGAGATTAAGTGATGCACTCAGTGATTCAATCTTATAGAAGCAGACATTTAAACCCAGAAGTGACTCAAAGAAACCTGCACCCTTCTCTGTCCTCCCTATACAATCTCCAGCATGACTGGAAGATCTCCAGACACCCATCAACACACAACATGATTTAAAGTGATTTATTTGGACACTGAGGAAGAGTATCTTAGCTGGCATCTGAATTTTACTATTATGATTGAGTGTTCAAAATAGTTCACCTTGTACTCCTATAGTGGATGGAATTCTTTGTCGTTTGTACTCTTCTTTCAAAAGTTCCAGTCATTGGTAGTAGTCGATTTTTACCTCCATTCTGGTTTTTGTGTTTGTCTTTCTAATGTTTCCTGAGTAATGTAGGAGTGAGATTTTTCCCTGTTTCTGTGTCTCATTTACTGCTGTTGAGAACACTTTTTACTGCTGTTTCCTACTTAAGACAATGTTATAAATATCAGACCATTTGTTATCTTTTAGATGTGTTTGTATGTTTCATTATTTTTTCAACATATAAAGTCTTAAATTTAAATTTCTATAGTATTCAATTAAATGAATCAAGAAAATGATTAAAAAGTAAGGTTATTTCTGTCATTCTTTGCCATTTTATCATCCAAAAACCTAACCCCCTTTGATTGTTTATGCTACCTCCTTGAACTTCCCTGACCAGTTATTATTATCAAAGGAAATACAATTTGCCCTTTCACACCCCAAAAATAGTAACACTGTTAGTATAGGGACCGAGGATTTCATTATGTTTGAGTCCAGCCAGGCAGAGAAGGAGGCATGCAGTGCTGACTTAAATACCCAGGGTAATGGAAGAAATGAAAATAGAGGAGCAGTACCAGGCAACATCAGGCGGTGGAGGATGGGTTAGCCAAGCAGAAGGAGCATCAGATCTAGGCTAGTGGGGCTCATGATTTCCTAAAGGAATGAGGAAAGTGAAATAAGCGAGCAGAGCCTCAGCTTTAATGAATTTCCCTAGAGACTATATTCCTTAATAGCAGTACAAAATTCTGCTCCGGGTTAATTCAATTTTGTGAAATATTGTGAAGAGACTAAGGCACAGGGAGACCAATAAAGCTTCATAGTTTCAGGAATCGAGGTATAAGGTGTTACACTCATACATTTACTTGTTCAAGACAGGTGAATTGAATACCTACCATGTGCCAGGAACCACTCTAGAATCTTAGGTATGACAGTGAATAAAATAGATGAAAACAGAAAAAGATTTCCGCCTTCATGGAAATTATAGTTGTAGGAGATTAACAAAAAGAAGATGAAAAAAGGAAAGAGTAAAATCCAGATCATTTTAGATACTGTCGAGTCAAAGGAAAAAAGTGAAGAAAGGGATCAGAAGTGTTGGGGGTTGGGGCTTCCCTGGTGGCGCAGTGGTTGTGCGTCCGCCTGCCGATGCAGGGGAACCGGGTTCGCGCCCCAGTCTGGGAGGATCCCACGTGCTGCGGAGCGGCTGGGCCCGTGAGCCATGGCCACTGAGCCTGCGCGTCCGGAGCCTGTGCTCCGCAACGGGAGAGGACACAACAGAGGGAGGCCGCATACCACCAAAAAAAAAAAAAAAAAAAAAGTGTTGGGGGCAATGCACTATGTATTGTGATTAACATAATTCCTAAACTGTGACTACTGGGTTAAATCTTAAATGCTGATGTACCTACTGTTTATCACTTACATATCTTCTTTTTCTGTAGCACATTTCATAAGAAAAGTGTTTACATAAAGAAATTTATGGTTATCATTAGGGTTTGTCAATTGGTTCAGTTCTCTATCAAGTTAATATTTTATAAAAAATTGTTGACCTGCAATACTGAAGACTAATTATAAGGGGGCTACACTGAAGACAAGGGGTAATGAGTACACAAAATAGAAGCTCAGGTGATAACCAATATTTTAAGGACCGAAAGGAAAAATGGAATCCTCAAAGCAAGCAGAGAATGAATGGCCAGAGTATTAGAAAAATGGAAGTATCTGAGGGGTAGGGAATCCCCAAAGGGAGGTACAGTTTCAAAACTGAGGAAGTGCTTAAGAGACACAAATGCTGAAGAATGTTCATGTAAGGAAAAACTGGCCTAAAAATAATAGAAATTAGTCAAAATGAGGTAACTGGGATGACTGGATTTGGCAATGTGAATGGACACCTTAAGGAGACTATTGCCCAACAAATTGTGAGACTAAAAGGCAGATAGCAGGGTGTCAAGTGTTGAATCAGAGTAAGAGCAATAAGTAATAAAACAGATAAAATTTTAAAAAGCAATCTGTATAACATGTATGGCAATATTCAGTTCAAATAAAAAATTTATCTTTGTAGTATAGTCTGAAGTCAGGGAGCGTGATTCCTCCAGCTCCATTTTTCGTTCTCAAGATTGCTTTGGCTATTCGCGGTCTTTTGTGTTTCCATACAAACTGTGAAAATTTTTTTCTAGTTCTGTGAAAAATGCCAGTGGTAGTTTGATAGGGATTGTATTGAATCTGTAGATTGCTTTGGGTAGTAGACTCATTTTCACAATGTTGATTCTTCCAATCCAAGAACATGGTATATCTCTCCATCTATTTGTATCATCTTTAATTTCTTTCATCAGTGTCTTATAATTTTCTGCATACAGGTCTTTTGTCTCCTTTTTTTTTTAACATCTTTATTGGAGTATAACTCTTTTACAATGGTGTGTTAGTTTCTGCTTTACAACAAAGTGAATCAGTTATACATATACATATGTTTCCATATCTCTTCCCTCTTGCGTCTCCCTCCCTCCCACCCTCC
>NC_041224.1:124778867-124807648 GCF_002837175.3 Physeter macrocephalus | reverse complement strand
TGGTAAATGGGAGTGTTTTCTTAATTTCATGAATTTCAGATTTTTCATCATTAGTGTATAGGAATGCCAGATATTTCTGTGCATTAATTTTGTATCCTGCTACTTTACCAAATTCATTGATTAGCTCTAGTAGTTTTCTGGTAGCATCTTTAGGATTCTCTATGTAGAGTATCATGTCATCTGCAAACAGTGAAAGCTTTACTTCATCTTTTCCAATTTGGATTCCTTTTACTTCTTTTTCTTCTCTGACTGCTTTGGCTAAAACTTCCAAAATTATGTTGAATAATAGTGTTGAGAGTGGGCAACCTTGTCTTGTTCCTGATCTTAGTGGAAATGGTTTCATTTTTTCACCACTGAGGACGATGTTGGCTGTGGGTCTCTCATATATGGCGTTTACTATGTTGAGGAGAGTTCCCTCTATGCCTACTTTCTGCAGGGTTTTTATCATAAATGGGTGTTGAATTTTGTCAAAAGCTTTCTCTGCATCGATTGAGATGATCATATGGTTTTTCTCCTTCAATTTGTTAATATGGTGTATCACATTGATTGATTTGCATATATTGAAGAATCCTTGAATTCCTGGAATAAACCCCAAAGCTACAGTAATCAAGAGAGTATGGTACTGTCACAAAAACAGAAATATATATCAGTGGAACAGGATAGAAAGCCCAGAGATAAACCCACGCACATATGGTCACTTCATCTTTGATAAAGGAAGCAATAATATAAAATGGAGAAAAGGCAGCCTCTTCAATAAGTGCTGCTGGTAAAACTGGACATGTACATGTAAAATATGAAATTAGAACACTCCCTAACACCATACACAAAAATAAACTCAAAATGGATTAAAGACCTAAATGTAAGGCCAGACACTATCAAACTCTTAGAGGAAAACATAGACAGAACAGTCTGTGACATAAATCACAGCAAGATCCTTTTGACCCACCTCCTAGAGAAATGGAAATAAAAACAAAAATAAACAAATAGGACCTAATGAAACTTAAAAGATTTTCACAGCAAAGGAAACCATAAACAAGACAAGAAGACAGCCCTCAGCTTGGGAGAATATATTTGCAAATGAAGCAACTGACAAAGGATTAATCTCCAAAATTTACAAGCAGCTCATGCCGCTCATTATCAAAAAAACAAACATCCCAATCCAAAAATGGGCAGAAGACCTAAATAGCCAATGCAGGGGAACCGGGTTCGCGCCCTGGTCTGGGAGGATCCCACATGCCGCGGAGCGGCTGGGCCCGTGAGCCATGGCCGCTGGGCCTGCACGTCCGGAGCCTGTGCCCCGCAACGGGAGGGGCCACAACAGAGGGAGGCGAGCATACCAAAAAAAAAAAAAAAAGAAACGAAATTGAGTTATTTGTAGTGAGGTGGATGGACCTAGAGTCTGTCATACAGAGTGAAGTAAGTCAGAAAGAGAAAAAGAAATACGGTATACTAATACATATATATGGAATCTAAGAAAAAGAAAAAGGTTGTGAAGAACCTAGGGGCAAGATGGGAATAAAGACACAGACCTACTACAGATGGACTTGAGGATATGGGGATGGGGAAGGGTAAGCTGTGACAAAGTGAGAGGGTGGCATGGACATATACACAGTACCAAACGTAAAATAGATAGCTAGTGGCACGCAGCCGCATAGCACAGGGAGATCAGCTCGATGCTTTGTGACCATCTAGAGGGGTGGATAGGGAGGGTGGGAGGGAGGGAAATACAAGAGGGAAGAGATATGGGAACATATGTATATGTATAACTGATTAACTTTGTTATAAAGCAGAAACTAACACCATTGTAAAGCAATTATACTCCAATAAAGTTGTTTAAAATAAATAAATAAAATTAATCAATTAAAAAAAGAATTTATCATAGAATTTTTATAAATGTGTTGTTGCCTAATGGCACTAGTTTATTCAGAATGGACTCACATATTGTTGTTTTATCAGATTTCACTCAAACTTTTGAACATCTACTGTATGTTACATACTGTTCAGGACATGAAGATACAAAGATGAATAAGATAAAGTCTCTTCCTCCTAGGTACTAATTGTATAGCTAGCCATCAGTGCTAAGGATGAGCAAAGAACAGTTTATTATGCAGTGTAAAATAGCTGTATAGAAAATACTCTGGGAGCATTGAAATATGTGTTTAATATTTTTGTGTACTATATAATAGGCAATTTTTAAACTATGCTTTGAAGAATAAGATTTTTGCAAGACTTAGAAGAAAGCATCAAGAAAAAACAAATGCATACAAATGAAAGTGCATGGAGTGTTTGAAAATGGCAATTAGTATAGCTGGACCCTCTATCAGGTCTATGATGTGTGCTTGTGTGTGCATGCGTACGTGTGTATGTGTGCTGAGGTTAGGCTTAGAAGAAATCAGTAGAGGTAAACTGAAGCCTGATTGGTGAAAGTTTGAATGACATGGTAAAGTGTTTAATCTAGTCAAAATTTGGAAAGTTATCAGTTTTTAAAGTCAGGACAATGGCATGACCAAAATTGTGTTGTAGAAATATCCTTCTGGCAGCAGCTTGGAAGAGGAATTGAGGGAAAAGCAGGAGGTGGAGCTGGATTGTAACCAAGGAAACCAGTTGGAGGCTATTTTAACATTCCCATGAAAAACTGAATGCACTGAACCAAAGCAATGGCAGTGGGACTAGAAAGTAGGAACATAGGGGACTTCCTTGGTGGTGCAGTGGTTAAGAATCCACCTGCTAATGCAAGGGACACGGGTTCGATCCCTGGTCCAGGAAGATCCCACATGCCACAGAGCAACTAAGCCCATGTACCACAACTACTGAGCCTGCTCTCTAAAGTCCACAAGCCACAAGTACTGAACCCATGTGCCACAACTACTGATGCCTGCTCACCTAGAGCCTGTGCTCCGCAACAAGAGAAGCCACCGCAATGAGAAGCCCACGCACCAAAATGAAGAGTAGCTCCCACTTGCCACAACTAGAGAAAGCTCACTTGCAGTAGTGAAGATCCAACGCAGCCAAAAATATATTAATTAATTAATTAAAAAATATATATATAACAGCAAAAAAAAAAAAGAAAGCAGGGAACATAGATTAAAGAGGTATTTGAGCTTGATTCAAACTGTGTTGGTAACTGACTGAATACTGGGGATGAGCAGCAAGGAAGATTACAAGATACTTGAGGTCTCCTACCTACTCCCAATTAACAAAAGAAAAGTATGAAGGCATGCTTGCTGAAAGAAGAGTGAGGACAAGATTATAAAATCACTTTTAGATAGACTTTTGATTACAAAAATAATTTGTCCTATGTTAAACATATACAATATGAAAGGAAAATAAGGATAACCTGACCCCCCAAAATGTCATGATGGTTAAAATAATGTTAACATATTTAATCTAGCTATTTTCTAGGCATAACTTTTAATATAAAGTCATACAACATTTGTATCTGGCGTACTTATTTTTTAAAGCCTGCCACAATAATTCTTTGTAACCATGCCTTATATTGCTACATTATTGAGGTTTAATAAGCCATGTTCCCCTTCTAACATTAACACTAATGAAAATCTTGTACAAAAGGATTTGTTTACATTCAAGATCACACATCGAGATTATTCACACTGAAGATTAAAGATACGTTTGTAGAAGTCAAATTATCCAGGCAAAAGAATTAAACACAAAGGAGGCAAGTGATATACATGTTAAATATCCTTCCTGGAAGTACCTGACTTTTCTTACACCAACATGAAATGAGAAGTTCTTTCTCACTGTATTTATTTCACTTACTAATTATTAGAACTTAAAAATTCAATATTTGAACATTTCAGTTTTAAATTTCAGTGATGATGATTTGAGGTTGAATTTATTCATATTTACTCATATTTCCCCCCAATTATCTTTTATTTTTGTTTTTCATATTGATTTCAAAGAGTACTTTGTTATATAACTTTAACCCATTTACTGTCTTTTATATTTTCTTATACATAAAAGGATTAAAATTTAGGTTATTATTTTTGTTGTTGTTTCCTTCAGGAATTTTAATAAAATGGGAAGAACAAGATCTTTACCTCATCTAAATTTCAAGTTTGCTTTTTCCAATGTGTATTTCACCCTTGAATAAAGTGTTAAATTCACAGAAGTCACATGTGTTAAGATTATAGGTTTCATATAACTAAGAAAAGCCTTTAACATTCATGCTTTTTTTTTTTTTTTTTTTCGGTATGCGGGCCTCTCATTATTGTGGCCTCTCCCATTGCGGAGCACAGGCTCCGGACGCGCAGGCTCAGTGGCCATGGCTCACGGGACCAGCCACTCCGCGGCATGTGGGATCTTCCCAGACTGGAGCATGAACCCGTGTCCCCTGCATCGGCAGGTGGACCCTCAACCACTGCGCCACCAGGGAAGCCCTAACATTCATGCATTTTTAAATTCAATTTTACTTGATTATATTTAATGTCTTGGTTGATACTTATGGATCATTAAGCATATGATTTTGATTTACATCTATTTAGATATTTAATATATAACATATACTAGACTTTACTGTAAACATTTTGGGAAAATGAAAGTGAAAAATGAATTCCTACTTTTTTCTTACAGAAATTATGAATTTTGGTTTCATGCATTTCACCCAATCTACAGATTGATGTGGATACAAACAGTAGAAAGAATCAAATATGCAATTCCTGCTTCTTTTGTTTTTATTTTTTAACTGAAATGTAGTTGATTTACAGTGTTTCAGAGGTACAGCAAAGTGATTCAGTTATATATTTTTTTCAGATTCTTTTCCATTACAGGTTATTACAACATATTGAATATAGTTCCCTGTGCTATACAGTAGGTCCTTGTTTTTTTGTCTATTTTATATGAAGTAGTGTGTACCTGTTAACCCCAAACTCCTAATTTATCCCTACACATCCCCCCCTTTTTGTCTTTGGTAACCACAGTTTATTTTCTGTTTGTGAGTCTATTTCTGTTTTGTAAATAAGTTCATTTGCATTATTTTTAAAGACTCCACATATAAGCCATATCATATGATATTTGTCTATCTCTGACTTACGTCACTTAGTATGATAATATCTAGGTCCATCCATGTTGCTGCAAATGGCATTATTTCGTTCTTTCTTATGGCTGAATAATATTCCAATGTGTATATATATCACATCTTTATCCATCTGTCAATGGACATTTAGGATGCTTCCATGTCTTGGCTATTGTAAATAGTGCTGCTATGAACATTGGGGTACATGTATCTTCTTTTCTAATTAGTTTTCTCTGGGAATATGCCACAGGAGTGAAATTGCTGCATCATATGGCAACTATTTTTAGCTTTTTAGGGAACCTCTTTACTGTTCTCCATAGTGGTTTTACCAATTTACATACCCACCAACAGTGTAGGAGGGTTCTCCTTACTCCACACCCTCTCCAGCATTTATTATTTGTAGACTTTTTGATGTTGGCCATTCTGACTTGTGTGAGGTGACACCTCATTGTAGTTTTGATTTGCATTTCCCTAACAATTACGAAGCTGAGCATATTTTCATGTGCCTTTTGGCTATCTGTATATCCTTTTGGAGAAATATCTACTTAGGTCTTCTGTCCATTTTTGGATTGGGTTGTTGGGTTTTGATATTCAGCAGTTTAAGCTGTTTGTATAGTTTGGAAATTCATCTTTCATTAGTCACATCATTCCTGCTTCTTTTAAATCTTAACGTGGAAGATAATGCAGTATGGGTAGAAAATAGTTTTGGGAATTCAACATAATTTATCAAATTCTAACTGCTACTTACTAGATTTAGGCAGTTTACATAAATGGTTTCAACCCCATTTCATCATTAAAACTGATAGCACAAAACCCCTCAAATGTGCCTTTTTAAGTGTGTTATTATCTATAAGAACATGAAACATAGCAGGTATTTCAAAAATTGCCTTTCTAGAATATTTCCTCCATTCTCTTTCCCTGAAACATTTCTAGCAAGGGATGAAGAGTATCAATTAACCAATAAGTGATTATAAGATGAATTTAATTTCATCATCAATTACCTGATTTCTTTTAAGAGTAAATAACCATGGTGTTAAGAAATGTGGGCACCTGTCCATTTCATATTTATCTATGATTTCAGTATCAGATATTGAATCTACAAAGTAGAATTTAAATAATTTTTCAATGTATTATTAATCTATTTAATGAGTGCCTTCATTCTTTTATTCTTTCATCCTTCCTTTCCTCCCTTACCCCCCCCCAAAAAATCAATAGAATCATTGACTCCTTGTTTTTATCATCTCAGGAATCCAATCTGCTTTGAAATTTCTTTTGACAGTTGATACTAGATTTATTTTTAATTTTTTTAACCACCGTAATGATTGCAGACAGTACATTAATTTCATTGTAGTCAATAACTGAAGTCCACTGGGAATAATTTTAGGATATTCAATGTTGGTGGTAATGTATCAACTTTTCATATGTGGCCGTTACATGTTGCATTCATCTTTGTTTTCCTTCCATAGTTTTTCAACTTCAAAATAGAAATGTTTCTTTTTGCCTTAAAATAGAAGTGATATAATGTCAATCCCAAACTCCATAATTATGCCTCCCACCCCCCCACCCTTCATTGCTATATTTAAAATGGATAACCAACAAGGACCTACTGTATAGAACAAGGAACTCTGCTCAATATTATGTAACAACCTAAATGGGAAAAGAATTTGAAAGAGAATAGATACATGTGTATGTATAACTGAATCACTTTGCTGTACACCTGAAACTAACACAACATTGTTAATCAACTATACTCCAATATGAAACAAAAAGTTTTTAAAAAAACCATAGTACATCATGCTAAGTGAAATAAGCCAGTTACAGTTAGACAAATTCTCCATGATTCCTATTATATGAGGTATCTAGAATGGGGGAGGGGGAAAGGAGGAGTTACTAATCATAGAACAAGTTTTAGTCAAGCAAGATGAATCAGCTCTAGAGATCTGCTGTTCAACATTGTACTTATAGTCAACAATAACACATTGTACACTTGAAAAATTTTAAAAGGGTAGATCTCATGTTGTGTTTCCACAATAAACTTTTTTAAAAAAGGAAATTAACATTGGTACATTACTAGGAGATAAAATATATTAAAATATAATACAGTGTCTGGCCTTACGTTTAGGTCTTTAATCCATTTTCAGTTTATTTTTGTGTATGGTGTTAGGGAGTGTTCTAATTTCATTCTTTTACATGTAGCTGTCTAGTGTTACCAACACCACTTACTGAAGTGTATTCTTGCCTCCTTTGTCAAAGATAAGGTGACCATATATGAGTGGGATTACTCTGGGCTTTCTATCCTTTTCCATTGATCTGTATTTCTGTTTTTGTACCAGTACCATACTGTCTTGATTACTGTAGCTTTGTAGTATAATCTGAAGTCAGGGACCTTGATTCCTCCAGCTCCATTTTTCTTTCTCAAGATTGCTCTGGCTATTTGGGGTCTTTTGTGTTTCCATACAAGTTGTAAAATTTCTTGTTCTAGTTCTGTGAAAAATGCCATTGGTAATTTGATAGGGATTGCATTGAACCTGTAGATTGCTTTGGGTAGTATAGTCATTTTTACAATATTGGTTCTTCCAACCCACGAGCATGATATATCTGTCCATCTGTTTATGTCATCTTTGATTTCTTTCACCAGTGTTTTATAGTTTTCTGAGTACAGGTCTTTTGCCTCCTTAGGTAGGTTTATTCCTAGGTATTTTATTATTTTAGAGGAAAACAGAGGCAGAACATTCTATGACATAAATCACAGCAAGATCCTTTTGGACCCACCTCCTAGAGAAAAGGAAATAAAAACAAAAATAAACAAATCGGACCTAATGAAACTTAAAAGTTTTGCACAGCAAATGAAACCATAAACAAGACAAAAAGGCAACCCTCAGAATGAGAGAAAATATTATATTGGTTCTTCCAACCCACGAGCATGATATATCTGTCCATCTGTTTATGTCATCTTTGATTTCTTTCACCAGTGTTTTATAGTTTTCTGAAGCAAATGAAACCATAAACAAGACAAAAAGGCAACCCTCAGAATGAGAGAAAATATTTGCAAACAAAACAACTGACCAAGGATTAATCTCCAAAATATACAAGCAGCTCATGCAGCTCAATATCAGAAAAACAAACAACCAAATCCAAAAATGGGTAGAGTACCTAAATAGGCACTTCTGCAGAGAAGACATACAGATGGCCAACAAATACATGAAAAGATGCTCAACATCACTAATCATTAGAGAAATGCAAATCAAAACCACAATGCGGTATCACCTCACACTGGTCAGATTGGCCATCATCAAAAAATCTACAAACAACAAATGCTGGAGTGGGTGTGGAGAAAAGGGAACCGTCCTGCATTACTGGTGGGAATGTAAGTAGATACAGCCACTATGGAGAACAGTATGGAGGTTCCTTAAAAAACCAAAAATAGAACTACCATATGACCCAGCAATCCCACTACTGGGCATATACCCTGAGAAAACCATAATTCAAAAAAATACATGTGCCACAATGTTCACTGCAGCACTATTTACAATTGCCAAGACATGGAAGCAACCTAAATGTCCATCAACAGATGAATGGATAAAGAAGATGTGGCACATCTATATAAAAGAATATTACTCAGCCATAAAAAGAAACGAAATTGAGTTATTTGTAGTGAGGTGGATGGACCTAGAGTCTGCCATACAGAGTGAAGAAAGTCAGAAAGAGTAAAACAAATACCTTATTCTAATACATATATATAGAAACTAAAAAAGCCATACTTTTGAACCTAGTGGAAGGGCAGGAATAAAGATGCAGATGTAGAGAATGGACTTGAGGACACTGGAGGGAAGAAGAAGCTGGGATGAAGTTGAGAGTAGCATTGACATATATACACTACCAAATGTAAAATGAATGGCTAGTGGGAAGCTGCTGCATAGAACAGGGTGATCAGCTTGATGCTTTGTGACAACCTAGAGGGATGGGATAGGGAGGGTGGGAGGGAGGCTCAAGACGGGGGGGGATATGGGGATATATGTATACATATGGCTATTTCACTTTGTTGTACAGCAGGAACTGACACAACATTGTGAGGCAATTATACTCCAATAAAGATGTGGAAAAAAATAAAAGAGAATGCAACAAAAATATATATATATACATATATATATATTTATGTATAATAAAATACCATGGGATAGGTAACTAGCTTAAAAAAATAGAAGTGATAGACCTCTACTGCCTAGTTTTCACTGCTGTATCTCAGAAATTCTTTGATGTAGAATGAAGCATGCTCAAATGATTAAAGTTTACTGTGACCCCATGCAGTAAATTGAGTCAGGTGTATTTGTTTTGCTTCACTCCTCCCTTCCAGAATGTCTACTAAAGTAACAATAAGATTACTGACATTTGTATCATTTCTAATAAGAATGCCAAGAAATTCTTAACTGCTTCAAAACATAAAACTCAAAACATAAGAATCCTGGCCTCATAGAGTTTATGTTCAAGTGTAGCCAAGTTATGATTAGGAGACTACAGAAAAAACGGACAGATAGTATAATGGACTGGAGGCTGCTAATTACTGAGGAAAAGGTACAGTAGGGAAGATAGAAAGAGTTCTGAGGAGGGAAAGGGTAAGCAATATAAACAGGGTGGTTGGGGGAGGTAACACTGAGAATTTGTATTTGAATAAAAATCTGATGGAAGGAATGAATTTCAGATAAGGGAATACCAGGCAGAGGGAAAGGCAAGTAAAAAGGCCCTGAGTGTTTGATAAATTGACTGGAGTCCAAACAAGTGAGGTAAGCCTGGCCTGAAGACAGAAATAGGAGATACAATGAATAAGAAACAAGAGTCATCAGAAAGGTAAAATTTATGTGTAGGGCCTTGAGGAGTCTTTGCTTTAACTGGGAATGACGTGAAGTCATGGGAAATCTTTTAGTCAGGAAATGGGACGATTTAACATTTAACAGTCTTTTGGGCTAGTGCACAGAGAACACACTGAAGTGAGCTACTGCAATGATGTGAGTGAAGTGATGTTATATTGGACCACAAGGAGTTTAGACCAATGAAAGAGGTAAAGAGAAGTGATTGGAAAGTCCAGCTCAGAAGTGTATATAGATGGTATGTGGGGTGTAAGAGAAAGACTGACTCCAAGTTTTGGCTCAAGAAAGTAAATATGAAATTGCCATTAATTTAGAACAGATAAGTGGATGAATAGGTTTGGATCAGGGAGATCAGGAACTCAATATTAGACATGTATATACATAAGTACGTACATATTCAGACACATACTGGAGAGGAAAGTTTGTTTTTAGTTTTTGTGTTCAGTAGCAAAATCATGAGCTTTGAATTGAAAATGCTAAACTTTATCATTAGTTAACACTTATTAACTTTGTGACCACAGGTGAAACTAAACCTCTATCCCTCACTTAAATGATCTGGGCAAAGAATATAAAGCCATACATTTTTTATGTAGTAATAACAATAACCATATTTGACTTTTACAGTGAATCTCTACTAAGTGGTTTTAGCCCTTAATAGCCAGATTCCAAAAGGCCCCCCCAAATTTTCCCCTTTCTGGCATTCACACTCTCCTGTAGTTCCTCCTAACACTGTACGAGGGTTTGTCCATGTGATCAGCTGCATACAATGGAAGTGATATATGTTTATTTTCAGGATTAGGTTATAAAGACTGGCTTCTGTCTTCGTTACTTCTGTCTCTGTGTTGTCAAGAAAATAGCAAGTAACATGCCAAAATTCAAAAGAAAATATTAAATACTAATTGAAATAAAATGTTCTAAAACGTCACTGGAGAAAGCATAAAGTAAATGTCAAAATTCTGTGATCCACAGTGAGATTATTCCCTTGTGATACTGCTGTACAATATTTGTTTTAGTTTTGTCCTATTGATTTTTTAACAATATACTCTTTGATGCTACTTCAACCTCCTTCACAACTTTGTCAATCTCACACATCCATCTATATGGTTCTGGCTTGTGCTACTGATCAGCAGTCTGCATTTTTTCTGGACTTACAGGATTATTATAT
Organism: Physeter macrocephalus; assembly: GCF_002837175.3. Classification (NCBI taxonomy): domain Eukaryota; kingdom Metazoa; phylum Chordata; class Mammalia; order Artiodactyla; family Physeteridae; genus Physeter; species Physeter macrocephalus. Next base: position 124,796,586 of record NC_041224.1, on the reverse strand, counting down.
AATGTGAGTTGCTGAAAATAGCTTACAGAACTACATTTTTAAGGAAATAAGGTAATCAGTAATCAAAAACCTCTCAACAAAAAAAAGTACAGGACCAGATGTCTTCACTGGTGAATTGTACCCAGCATTTTAAAAAGAATACCAATTCTTCTCAAACTCTTTCAAAAAATAGAAGAGGGAACATTTCCACACTTATATTATGAGGCTAGAATTAGACTGATACCAAAACCAGATGAGGACATCATAAAGAAAATTCTAGGTCAACAAATCTGATGAATATAGATGCAAAAGCCATCAACAAAACATTAGCAAATTGAATCCAACACTACGTTAAAAGGATCATACACCACAATCAAGTGGTATTCATCGAGGGATGGAAGGATGGTTCAACATCCACAAATCAATGTGATATATTACATCAACAAAATAAAAAATAAAATCATTACCATAGATAAAGAAAACACACTTAGCAAAGTTTAACATCTACTTATGATAAAAACTCTCAAAATGTGTATAGAGGGAACATCTCTCAACATAATAAAGGCCATGTATGACAAGCCACTGCTAAAACACACTTAAGAGTGAAAAGCTGAAAGTATATCCTCTAAGTTCAGAAACAAGACAAAGATGCCCACTCTTGCTAATTTTATTCAGAGGATTTCACTAAATAGTGAGTTACCAACATTATGTTTAGAACATAACTTACTGAATAAAAATATAAAGAATTGCTTTTCTGTGATAATATCAAATAAACATAGGAATGTTCCTATTACATAGAATATGTAATACCTATTTCCTGATGTTGTATTATACTCCTGCCAATAGATATCCAATAAATTCTATGTTTTACAGGTAAACAGTCAGAGGGTAATTTGTACTTGGCCTATATAGTTAACTGTATTCACAAAATTGCATTATTTCGAATAGGAATTCTGTGAAGACTTATATATACTGTAAAATTTTGGAAACATAGAATATTAAAAATTCACAGGGTCACAAAACATAATGCATACAACACAAACGATTAAAAAAGCATTTAAAAAAAATTCAGAATAATGATAGTAAAGATGATCCAAATCTTGGAAATAGAATGGAGAAAATACAAGAAACATTTAACAAGGACCTAGAATGAAGACTTATATATACTGTAAAATTTTGGAAACATAGAATATTAAAAATTCACAGGGTCACAAAACATAATGCATACAACACAAACGATTAAAAAAGCATTTAAAAAAAATTCAGAATAATGATAGTAAAGATGATCCAAATCTTGGAAATAGAATGGAGAAAATACAAGAGACATTTAACAAGGACTTAGAAGAACTAAAGAGCAAACAAAGAGTGATGAACAACACAATAAATGAAATTTAAAATTCTCTAGAAGGGATCAATAGCAGAATAACTGAGGCAGAAGAACGGATAAGTGTCCTGGAAGATAAAATATTGGAAATAAATACTGCACCACAGAATAAAGAAAAAAGAATGAAAAGAATTGAGAACAATCTCAGAGACCTCTGGGACAACCTTAAAAGCCCCAACATTCGAATCATAGGGGTCCCAGAAGAAGAAGAGAAAAAGAAAGGGGACTGAGAAAATATTTGAAGAGATTATAGTTGAAAATTTCCATAATATGGGAAAGGAAATAGTAAATCAACTCCAGTAAGCACAGAGAGTCCCAGACAGGATAAATCCAAGGAGAAACATGTCAAGACACATACTAATCAGACTATCAAAAATTAAATACAAAGAAAATATATTAAAAGCAGCAAGGGAAAAACAACAAATAACACACAAGGGAATCCTCATGAGGTTAACAGCTGATCTTTCAGAATAAACTCTGCAAGCCGGAAGGGAGTGGAAGGACATATTTAAAGTGATGAAGGAGAAAAACCTACAACCAAGATTACTCTACCCAGAAGGGACCTCATTCAGATTTGATGGAGAAATTAAAACCCTTACAGACAAGCAAAAGCTAAGAAAATTTAGCACCACCAAACCACCTTTACAACAAATGCTAAACACATTTAGCAGGAAACACAAGAGAAGGAAAAGACTTACAATAACAAACCCAAAACAATTAAGAAAATGGTAAAAGGAACACACATATCGATAATTGCCTTAAATGTAAATGGATTAAATGCTCCAAACAAAAGACAAAGACTGGCTGAATGGATACAAAAACAAGACCCATATATATGCTGTCTACAAGAGACCCACTTCAGACCTAGAGACACATACAGACTGAAAGTGAGGGGATGGAAAAAGATATTCCATGCAAATGGAAATCAAAAGAAAGCTGGAGTACCATTTTCCATATCAGACAAAATAGATTTTAAAACAAAGACTATTACAACAGACAAGGAAGGACATTACATAATGATGAAGGGATCAATCCAAGAAGAAGACATAACAATTGTAAATATTTGTGCAACCAACGTAGGAGCACCTCAATACATAAGGCAAATACTAACAGCCATAAAAGGGGATATCAACAGTAACACAATCATAGTAGGGGAATTTAACACCCCACTTTCACCAATGGACAGAATATCCAAAATGAAAATAAATAAGGAAACACAAGGTTTAAATGATATACTAAACAAGATGGATGTAATTGATATTTATAGGACATTCATTCCAAAAACAACAGAATACACTTTCTTCTCAAATGCTCATGGAACATTCTCCAGGATAGATCATATCTTGGGTCAAAAATGAAGGCTTGGTAAATTTAAGAAAATTGAAATCGTATCAAGTATCTTTTCCGATCACTACACTATGAGACTAGATATCAATTACAGGAAAATATCTGTAAAAAATACAAACACATGGAGGCTAGACAATACACTATTAAATAACCAAGAGATCACTGAAGAAGTCAAAGAGGTAATCAAAAAATACCTAGAAACAAATGACAAGAAAAACATGACAACCCAAAACCTATGGGATGCAGCAAAAGCAGTTCTAAGAGGGAAGATTATAGCAATACAATCCTACCTTAAGCTATCAAACAGTTAGAGAAGAGCTAACACCTAACATTCTCAAACTCCTCCAAAAGATAGCAGAGGGAGGAAAACCCCCAAACTCATTCTACGAGGCCACCATCACCCTGATACCAAAACCAAAGATGTCACAAAGACAGAAAACTACAGACAAATATCACTGATGAATATAGATGCAAAAATCCTCAAGGAAATACAAGCAAACAGAATCCAACAGCACATTAAAAGGATCATAGACCATGATTAAGTGGGGTTTATCCCAGGAATGCAAAGATTCTTTAATATATGCAAAAAAAAAACCCCAACGTTAGCAGAAGGAAAGAAATCATAAAAATCAGATCAGAAATAAATGAAAAAAAATAAGGAAATGATAGCAAAGATCAATAAAACTAAAAACTGGTTCCTTAAGAAGATAAACAAGATTGATAAAACATTAGCCAGACTCATCAAGAAAAAAAGGGAGAAGACTCAAATCAATAGAAATAGAAACAAAAAAGGAGAAATAACAACTGACACTGCAGAAATATAAAGGATCATGGAGATTACTACAAGCAACTACATGTCAATAAAATGGACAACCTGGAAGAAATGGACGCATTCTAAGAAAAGTACAACCTTCCGAGACTGAAACCAGGAAGAAATAGAAAATAAAAACAGACCAATCACAAGCACTGAAATTGAGACTGTGATTAAAAATCTTCCAACAAACCAAAGCCCAGGACCAGATGGCTTCACATGCGAATTCTATCAAACAGTTAGAGAAGAGCTAACACCTAACATTCTCAAACTCCTCCAAAAGATAGCAGAGGGAGGAAAACCCCCAAACTCATTCTACGAGGCCACCATCACCCTGATACCAAAACCAAAGATGTCACAAAGACAGAAAACTACAGACAAATATCACTGATGAATATAGATGCAAAAATCCTCAAGGAAATACAAGCAAACAGAATCCAACAGCACATTAAAAGGATCATAGACCATGATTAAGTGGGGTTTATCCCAGGAATGCAAAGATTCTTTAATATATGCAAATCAAGCAATGTGATACACCATATTAAAAATTGAAGGATAATATCCATATGATCATCTCAATATGCAGAGAAAGCTTTCAACAAAATTCAACACCCATTTATGATAAAAACCCTCCAGAAAATAGGCATAGAGGGAACTTTCCTCAACATAATAAAGACCATATATGACAAACCCACAGCCAACATCCTCCTCAATGGTGAAATACTGAAACCATTTCCACTAAGATCAGGAACAAGACAAGGTTGCCACTCTCAGCACTATTATTCAACATAGTTTTGGAAGTTTTATGTATGCAGAAATACTTTAAGAAACTGATGAAAGAAATTAAAGATAATACACATAGATGGAGAGATATACCATGTTCTTGGATTAGAAGAATCAACACTGAAAATGACTATACTACACAAAGCAATTTACAGATTCAATGCAATCCCTATCAAACAACCACCGGCATTTTTCACAGAACTAGAACAAAAAATATCATAATTTGTATGGAAATACCAAAGACCCTGAAGATCCAAAGCAATCTGGAGAAAGAAAAACGGAGCTGGAGGAATCAGGCTCCCTGATTTCAGACTATGCTACAAAGCTACAGTTATCAAGATGGTATGGTACTGGCACAAAAACAGAAATATAGATCAATGGAACAGTAGAGAAAGTCTTGAGATAAACCCATACACATATGGTCACCTTATCTTTGATAAAGGAGGCAGGAATATACAACAGAGAAAAGACAGCCTCTTCAATAAGTGGTGCTAGGAAAACTGGACAGCTACATGTAAAAGAATGAAATTAGAACACTCCCTAACACCATACACAAAAATAAACTCCAAAAGGATTAAAGATCTAAATGTAAAGCCAGACACTATCAAATTCTTAGAGGAAAACATAGTCAGAAGACTCTATGACATAAATCACAGCAAGATCCTTTTGGACCCACCTCCTAGAGAAAAGGAAATAAAAACAAAAATAAACAAATGGGTCCTAATGAAACTTAAAAGCTTTTCCATAGCAAAGGAAACAATAAACAAGATGAAAAGACAACCCTCAGGATGGGAGAAAATAGTTGCAAATGAAGCAACTGACAAAGGATTAATCTCCAAAATTTACAAGCAACTCATGTAGCTCAATATCAAAAAAACCAAACACCCCAATCCAAAAATGGGCAGAAGACCTAAATAGACATTTCTCCTAAGAAGATATACAGATTGCCAACAAACACATGAAGGAATACTCAACATGAATAACCATTAGAGAAATGCAAATCAAAACTACAATGAGATATCATCTCACTCTGGTCAGAATGGCCATCATCAAAAAATCTACTCACAATAAATGCTGGAGAGGGTGTGGAGAAAAGGGAACCCTTTGCACTGTTGGTGGGAATGTAAATTGATACAGCCACTATGGAGAACAGTATGGAGGTTCCTTAAAAAACTACAAATAGAACTACCAGATGACCCAGCAATCCCACTACTGGGCGAATACCTTGAGAAAACCATAATTCAAAAAGAGACATGTACCAAAATGTTCATTGCAGCTTTATTTACAATAGCCAGGACATGGAAGTAACCTAAGTGTCCATCAGCAGATGAATGGATAAAGAAGATGTGGCACATATATACAATGGAATCTTACTCCGCCATTTAAAGAAACGAAATTGAGTTATTTGTAGTGAGGTGGATGGACCTACAGTCTGTCATACAGAGTGAAGAAAATCAGAAATAGAAAAACAAATACTGTATGCTAACACATATATATGAAATCTAAAACAAACAAACAAAAATGGTCATGAAGAACCTAGGGGCAAGACAGGAATAAAGACACAGACTTACCAGAGAATGGACTTGAGGATACGGGGAGGGGGAAGGGTAAGCTGGGACAAAGTGAGAGAGTGGCATGGACATATATACACTACCAAACGTAAAAATATATAGCTAGTGGGAGCAGCCGCATAGCACAGGGAGATCAGCTCGGTGCTTTGTGACCACCTAGAGGGATGGGAGAAGGAGGGTGGGAGGGAGACACAAGAGGGAGCAGATATGGAGATATATTTATATGTATAGCTGATTCACTTTGTTATAAAGCAGAAACTAACACACCATTGTAAAGCAATTATACTCCAACACAGATGTTTAAAAAAATGAAAAATAACAATTTCTTTTAAGAGTTAAATTATCAGATTCTAACAAGCAGAAGTGCCTCCTTGGGAAGCAAAGATAGTAGCCAAGGTAGAAAATAGAAAATTGCTTGACACGTAGATTGTAGTTCTGTTTTCTTTGGCTGCCTCAGATTGGTGTTAGGTATGGCAGAGCCATGCCTCCTACTGTAGAACTCACAGGAGGTCGATATTATGACTCCCTTCTCCCTTTCCTAAATTTTGTGTCATAAACTTGAGAACTGAAAGTTCCACTGGAGATTTTAAATAAAGAATGAAACCATGCAAAGAAACAGGAAAGTTCAAAAGTCATACCCTTGAGTTGCATTCCCTTCTGAGTTAGTCACACTTCTGTTTCCTTTCTGTGTTCCATTTATTGAAATTTTATTGCATGCTTATCAATTCCACCCTTTTCTTTGTCATAGTAAATTAATATATTTTTATTGCATTTTGGTGGGGTACTGGTAGACAAAGGAAATAAGTATGTATGGGAGATAACTACAATTAAACAGTCTCCAATATATGAAGTTTCTATCCTTATCATTTAAATATTTTCTATTATCAATAAAAAAACTTGTAAGATAATTTAATCACTTTATTATTACATCAAATGGGTATAAAATATTTCAGTACTTTAGCTACTAGTGTTGGCAGTTTTTGACTGTTGGAAGTTTTTGACTGTTCAAAAACTCCTCCACTAAAAGTGACATTAGGTTGGTTATTATTGTACATAAAGGGTTTCTTATGAAGAAAAGTATACTATGTGCTTAAAAACAACGTTAAGTTAAGCAGAGTATGCATAATTGAATGATCTTGATATGTATTGCCAATTCCTTCTCTGAAGAATTTTGTAATTTCCACTGCTACCCTAAGAAAGTGCTGTGGTGGTCAGTTGTGTAAGGTGATACTATAAAACTCTAGGGGGAGTCATTCCCATTATGGTCCATTTCAGTGGAATCCACTGGAGACAGAAAATTCCAACATGGAATTCCTTCTGATATTAATTTGTGAGGTGAACACCTAAATGGTCAATTTCTTTCCAAACAGATATTCAACTATCACAGAATCATTTATTGAATAATACTTTTTCTTGTTAAACATAAAATAAACACAATTTTTTATTAAACATATATAAAATAGGTTCTTTCCTGGGTGGACACGAATGACCCCCAAAGATGTCAATTCCTAGAACCTGTGAATGTGTTGCTTCACATGGTAAAAGAGACTGATAAATAAGTTAAAAATATATTGAGATGAGGAGAATATCATTGACTGTCCAGGCATGCCCAATGTAATCACAAAGGTCCTGATAATAAAGAGAAAGATGTAACTACAGAGAGCGACAGACACAGAGGAAGGGGCCATGAGTCAAGGAATATAAGCAGCCTCTAGATGCTAGAAAACGAATGATACAGATTCACCCCTCAAGCCAGGCAGACAGGCCTGGAAGCCTATTTCAGACTTATTAACTCCAGAGCAGAAAGGGAGTAAGTTATTTCAAGCCACCAAACTTGTGACAATTTGTTACAGGCTCAATAGGAAATGAATACACTGTGTTATTAATTCCATTCCATTAAGTGGTACTGCCTAAGTGCTCTTAAAGCACACTATACTTCTAACATCATAGCAATTAACATCCGTTATACTAATTGCCTACTTGCTTTTCAATGCACCCAACTCCCAACTCGAAGCAAAATATGGTAAGCTCTGAAGCAAGATTTTCTCCATTCTATAGTTTATTTTTAATGCCCAGTAAAATGTAATACACATTGAGGGTAACAAATATTTGAATGAATGAATTGATAGCACTTTTTGATACTGTGAAGGTATTTTTTCATAAATTTCAATTTTTTATTGCTCATCTTAAAATATAACCTATGCCATTTTAAAAGTTCTATAAAGAGGAAATAATCATTGTAAAGAAAATTTGTAGAGAAATGTTAGAAAGGTTTTATTTATATGCTAGATTTTATTATTGGATCAAATGAGACCATCAGAAAGTTTTGTAATTACAAGGTAGATTTGTAGCCTTCTCATTATTTGTTTTCACTGATTTGATTTTTTGCATTTTTTTAAGTGAGGTAGACTATAAGAAATAAACTCATGCAAACTTTCCCTGCATGTGCTATTGGAATTTGTCTTGCTGTCTCATTGCTAAGGAAGTTTTGCTCTTTTGGCTCTGTAATTGTGTGCTTGATAGGTGTGGGCTGTGTTTTGCTTGAGGTTTATTTTTTTTATCTCTTGCACACAAGAAATCTCCAAGTGATCATATTTCCATTTTCATTTTATCCACCATGAAAGATTATACCTAAGTTGTAACTCAAATTCAGTAACTATAGAGGACATAATCATTGTATAATTAAAAATGTAGGATCAACATTTTCTTGAACTTGTATTTTGTATTAAACTATGTACATTACAGTTAGTCAAGTGAAATAATTTGTTGTCCAAAATAAACACTATAAAGTAAACTCCAAATTGAATATTACTGTAAAAAGAGCTTTTGATGTCTACAGTTTGGCTTATATCTAGCCACCTTACCAGATGCATTAATTTTGACAGTTTCACATTTTATTGGTTTCTAGATATGCACTTTTACTTACTGAATGATAATCTGAATGCATTACCTATTTTTATACTTTATTGTTTTCGAATTTGTGTTTAAGATAAATAATAGTGAACACAATGGTGAGTTTTGTAAGCTTTGGAGAGAAACTCTTTTATGGACATCCATTTCTATTGCAAAACACTTCTATTTACATTTGATCTTTAATTTTAAATGCTGTCCTAGTTCAAATGTGAGCTCACAGGGGGACGGAATAATACCTCTATTATTTTATTCAGCAAGCATTTACATAACTCGGATCATAAGTCAAAGACGGTCAACAAATTCAGTTAAAAGTGACTGTCACTTCTCACAGGAAATTCACAGGCTACTTGACATTGCAATACAGATTGCTGTGATCAACATCACTGATAATACATCTCAGATTATGGTTCTAATTCTGGACCAGCAGGAAAGCAGGAAGGTATAGAAAACTTTTCCTTGAATCCATCCTGCTTTAAGCTATATGTGCCATCGCTGTACTGTTCACAGTAATATGGCTGATTAACTGACAGTAAAATTGTATAGTAATATTTTTCCTGTAATAAAATTTAAGACTCTAGTTATCTGAGAGTTTGTGAAAAATTGAATGTTAATTTTATTCTATTTTCAATTCTTTTTCATTTAGAATTATCTGCTGATATCAGCCTTGATATTTTAACATGTTCATTTTTGGAATTAAACCAAAGAGAACAAGTATTATCATGGCAGCTTTACAAATGAGGTAGAAGAGTATCAGGGAATTTGGATACTATGACCAAGGTTACATAAAAATTAGAGTAGTTCATAGCATTTATATTGAACTATTATCACCATTCTAGATACTAATTATTTACTTACACTCTACTTTGCTTACAGTTTCCAAATTTATCTCTGTACCTACATAGTTGCTCCTTGAGGGAAAACTATGTTACATATACAAGTATGTTAAATATATAAATAGTGAATACACATGTAATATATACATATGATTATATACATTGGTATAGATATAAAAACACTTCCAGTTGAAAACAGAAAATGTCAAAAACTTGTATAAAACTGAATTCCTCATTTGCTCCCCCAGACCTGAGACACCTACAGTCTTTCTCATTTCAGTTACTGGCAAATTTATTCTTTCACTTGCTGAGGCCAAATCAGAGTCAATCTTGGAGTCTCTATCTCACACTTTGTACCCTTTCTATCAGAAAATAATGGGGGCTCTATATTCAAAATGTATCCATTAATCCCAACACTTCTCACAACTCTGGTCCCCATTGTAGTCTATCTTCAAGAGAACAGCTATAGTGATCCTTTTAAAAAAAAATGTATATCAGATTAGGATACTCCTCTGCATACAACTCACCCTTACTCCATAATTCAGTCAGAATAAGAGCCACTTCAAGGCCCTGATCTTTCCTTCCCTTCCATCTGATAGCATTTCCTACTACTCTCTTAAGGGTTCCGTGTTCCAGCCGTAATGGCTTATCTTACATTTCCTGGGACCTGCCAAGCGTGTTTCCATCTTCAGGCCTTTGCACTTACTGACTCTGCTTGTACCACTCTGCTCCCCGATATCCAGATGCTAATTCCCTCACCTCCTTCAAGTCTTTGCTTAAATACTATCATTTCAATCATCATATGTAACATCGCACCTCCTCTCCCATAGCATTTCCCTGGTCTTTTTAGCACTTATTTTGCAAAATACTATCAAGTGTATAGTTTAATATATTACATTGTTAACTGAGGAGACATAGTAAGCTTCTTAAGGGCAAGAATTCTGATCTGGTTCCTTGACATAGCCCAAGGATCTGGACTGCGCTTGGCATAGTTAGGTTCTCTATTAGTACTGTATGAATAAGTGAATTTTAAAAGGTATTGCAATGTGGTAGTGCCTATTGGTTCCAATTCTGAAATAGTGAACGTTTTAACAAAACATGATAAAGAATTCTCTTGGAAGATATTTTCTGAATGAAAAAAAATTGAAACAAGTATAGATCATTCTTTTAATGTTAAATATACAAATTATACTCATCTGACAATTTATGAAATTAAATCTTTTATATTGCAATAATTGGACTCTGCCCATACTTCAAATTTTCATCTCCAAACACCAAACTGAAAAAACTCATACATCCTACTACCTTAGGAAGGTAAAAAAGACACCACTTGGTCCTTTGGATCATATAATCCTTGACCGTTTAGTTTCATGCAGTTTCAATAGCCACGTCTGCCAAACTGAAGACAGAAAATCAATTCTACCTCCTGCCGTTGCTGCTCAGGACTATATCACTGAGGCTTTGAAAGGACACGTTCTCAAAAACGGCATGTGGTAAACTGCTTCCTAATACAAGTAAAACAACCTTGACTCTGAACATCACTTGGGGGTGAATCTAATTCTCTGGGCTCTTTGCTTCATTTTGAAAGAATTTTTCAGAGTTATAGATATAATCTCTCTGTCTCTCTCACACACACACTCACACACACACACACACACACACCTGAAATAGGATTTTTGCTTACACTGCCTATAAATTTGCATTTTAAATCCAAGTATGATTCTTAAAAATTTGTCACAAATCATCTCTCCTCTTGTTCTTCTTCATTTTGCAACCAGAAATAACTGGACTTAAAGCCCTTACACTTATTCATGACTGCAAAATATGATTTGCCCTCTGAAGTGTATAGTTCTCATGATGGCCAGCAAAGCTGAAGTATTGGCTCTGCACTTGTTTGCTGTGGTTGTTTCCTCCTCAGACTCTATCATAATCACGCAGCTGTGTGTGTCTTTGACAGCAACACACATTGCTTTTCATTTGGGTCGTTTAAAAGAAATTTGTCACTATTTAGATGTTTGACTAATAGCTATATTTCTCAAATCTTCCAAAGCAATTCTGTCCAGCTGTCAGTTTTTAGTTTATTTTAAAAAGGAATATTTTTGCCACACACGATATCAACAGACCATGTGATAAAACTCAAGACCCATACTAAGAAAAATTCTACGTAAAATACAAATAGAAAATGAATACACTTAATTTAAAAATAAAAAGCAAATATCTCAAGTGAGAAGACACTATGATAACCTTAAAATTAATAAGATAATTTGATAAAGTATCTGGCTCCAAGATAAGTATTAAAAAGTTTTTGTTCTTCACTATTTTAGAAAAAAATACTAACTATGGCAAAGGAAAACATTCAATTAAAATAACAACCAAAAGTTAGAACACTCCAGCATTAATTTAACAAAGAAGATATAGGACCTATATGAAGAATGATATTAAGAGATGCAACACATTATCTGAACAAATGGAAAGGTAAATCATGTTCTTGGATGAAAGTCTAAATTTAAAATTGTCATTTTAGCCTTTTAGTATACAAAGTTAGTAAAATTTCCATTTGAATTGCAATTGAGTTTCTTAGAATTGGGTTAAATGACTTTAAAGATCTTAGCCCCCAAATAGCTTTAAGAAATTAAAATAACAGTGAGGGTCAGTTTGTCATGTGTCAACACACCTTATGAAGCCACTTTCATCGCTTGATAAGGGTCAAAGAATAGTAAAACATTGGGAAATTGAACACTTTCATTTTCCATCAGATAGACAAATATATTCCAGTCTGTTGAATGAATTAGATGCCAAAAACTGAGCAAAAAAATCTTGCATAGAAAACTAGAATACTAAATTTATAATATAATAAGTACCTTACTTCAACACTACAAAATTTCCTCCCTCTGCTACAAAATTATAAGCTACAAAGTGAACATGTGTAAGTGTTCTTTTAAAATTGTTTATGATGTATTCGCCACTGTTATAGTTAAACACATTTTTTAACATCTTTATTAGAGTATAATTGTTTTACAACGGTGTGTTAATTTCTGCTGTATAACAAAGTAAATCAGCTATACATACACATATATCCCCATATCCCCTTCCTCTTGCTTCTTCCTCCCACTCTCACTATCCCATCCTCTAGGTGGTCACAAAGCACCGAGCTGATCTCCCTGTGCTATGTGGCTGCTTCCCACTAGCTATTTTACATTTGTTAGTGTATATATGTCCATGTCACTCTCTCACTTCCTTCCAGCTTACCCTTCCCCATCCCCGTGTCCTCAAGTCATTCTCTACATCTGTGTCTTTATTCCTTTCCTGCCCCTAGGTTCGTCAGAATCTTTTTTTTTTTAGATTCCATATACATGTGTTAGCATATGGCATTTGTTTTTCTCTTTCTGACTTACGTTACCCTGTATGACAGATTCTAGGTCCATCCACCTCACCACAAATAACTCAATTTCGTTTCTTTTTATGGCTGAGTAATATTCCATTGTAAATATGTGCCACCTCTTCTTTATCCATTCACCTGTAGATGGACACTTAGGTTGCTTTCATGTCCTGGCTATTGTAAATACAGCTGCAATGAACATTGTGGTACATGACTTTTTGAATTATGGTTTCTCAGGGTATATGCCCAGTAGTGGGATTGCTGGGTCATATGGTAGTTCTATTTTTACCTTTTAAAGAACCTCCATACTGTTCTCCATAGTGGCTGTATCAATTTACATTCCCACCAACAGTGCAAGAGGGTTCCCTTCTCTCCACACCCTATCCAGCATTTATTGTTTGTAGATTTTTTGATGATGGCCATTCTGACTCATGTGAGGTGATACGTCATTGTAGTTTTGATTTGCATTTCTCTAATGATTAGTGATGTTGAGCATCCTTTCATGTGTTTCTTGACAATCTGTGTATTTTCTTTGGAGAAACATCTATTTAGGTCTTCTGCCTATCTTTGAATTGGGTTTTTTTTTTTTTGATATTGAGCTGCATGAACTGCTTGTAAATTTTGGAGATAAATCCTTTGTCAGTTGCTTCATTTGCAAATATTTTCTCCCATTCTGAGGGTTGTCTTTTCATATTGTGTATGGTTTCCATTGCTGTGCAAAAGCTTTTAAGTTTCATTAGGACCAATTGTTTATTTTTGTCTTTATTTCCATTTCTCTTAGAGGTGGGTCCAAAAGGATTTTGCTGTGATTTATGTCATAGAGTGTTCTGCCTATGTTTTCCTCTAAGAGTTTGATAGTGTCTGGCCTCACATTTAGGTCTTTAATCCATTTGAGTTCATTTTTTGTATGATGTTAGGGAGTGTTCTAATTTCGTTCTTTTACATGTAGCTGTCCAGTTTTCCCAGCACCACTATTGAAGAGGCTGCCTTTTCTCCATTGTATATTCTTGCAGCCTTTATCAAAGATAAGGTGACCATATATGCATGGGTTTAGCTCTAGGCTTTCTATCCTATTCCATTGATCTATATTTCTGGTTTTGTTCCAGTACCATACTGTTTTCATTACTGTAGCTTGGTAGTATAGTCAGAAGTCAGGGAGCCTGATTCCTCCAGCTCAGTTTTTCTTTCTCAAGATTGCTGTGGCTCTTCGGCATCTTTTGTGTTTCCATACAAATTGTGAAATTTTTTGTTCTAGTTCTGTGAAAAAAGCCAGTGGTAGTTTGACAGGGATTGCATTGAATCTGTGGATTGCTCTGGGTAGTGTAGTCGTTTTCACGATGCTGATTCTTCCAATCCAAGAACGTGGTATATCTCTCCATATGTTTGTATCATCTTTTATTTCTTTCATCAGTGTCTTATGCTTTTCTGCATATATGTCTTTTGTCTCCTTAGGTAGATTTATTCCTAGAAATTTTATTCTTTTTGTTGCAATGGTAAATGGGAGTGTTTTCTTAATTTCTCTTTCAGATTTTTCATCATTAGTGTATAGGAATGCAAGAGATTTCTGTGCATTAGTTTTGTATCCTACTATTTTACCAAATTCACTGATTACCTCTAGTAGTTTTCTGGTAGCATCTTTAGGATTCTCTATGTATAGTATCATGTCATATGCAAACAGTGACAGCTTTACTTCTTCTTTTCCAGTTTGGATTCTTTTATTTCTTATCCTTCTTTGTTGTGGCTAAAACTTCCAAAACTATGTTGAATAATAGTGTTGAGAGTGGACAAGCTTGTCTTGTTCCAGATTTTAGATGAGATGGTTTCAGTTTTTCACAATTGAGGACAATGTTGGCTGTGGGTTTGTAATATATGGCCTTTATTATGTTGAGGTAAGTTCCCTTTATGCCTACTTTCTGGAAGGTTTTTGTCATAAATGGGTGCTGAATTTTGTTGAAAGCTTTTTTTGCATCTATTGAGATGATCATATGGTTTTTATCCCACAGTTTCTTAATATGGCTTATCACATTGATTGTTTTACATATATTGAGGCATCCTTGCATTCCTGGGATAAACCCCACTTCATCATGGTGTATGATCCTTTTAATGTGCTGTTGGATTTTGTTTGCTTGTATTTTGTTGTGGATTTTTGCATCTAGGTTCATCAGTGATATTGGCCTGTAGTTTTCTTTCTTTGTGACATCTCTGTCTGGTTTTGTTATCAGGGTGATGGTGGCCTCAAAATATGAATTTGGGATTTTCCTCCCTCTGCTATATTTTGGAAGAGTTTGAGGATAGGTTTTAGATCTTCTCTAAATGTTTGATAGAATTCACCTGTGAACCCATCTGGTCCTGGGCTTTGGTTTGTTGGAAGATTTTTAATCACAATTTCAAATTCAGTGACTGTGACTGGTCTGTTTATATTTTCTATTTCTTCCTGGTTCAGTTTTGGAAGGTTATGCTTTTCTAACAATTTGTACATTTCTTCCAGGTTGTCCATTTTATTGGCATAGTTGCTTGTGATAATCTCTCATGATCCTTTGTATTTCTTCTGTGTCAATTGTTTCTTCTCCTTTTTCATTTCTAATTCTATTGATTTGTGTCTTCTCCCTTTTTTCTTGATGAGAATGGCTAATGGTTTGTCAATTTTGTTTATCTTCTCAAAGAACCAGATTTTAGTTTTATTGATCTTTTCTATTGTTTCTTTCATGTATTTTTCATTTGTTTCTGATCTGATTTTTATGATTTCATTCCTTCTGCTAACTTTGGGGGTTTTTGTTCTTCTTTCTCTAATTGCTTTAGGTGTAAAGTTAGGTTGTTTATTTTAGATGTTTCTTGTTTCTTTAGGTAGGGGTGTATTGTTATAAACTTCCCTCTTAGAACTGCTTTTGCTGCATCCAATAGGTTTTGGGTCATCATATTTTCTTTGTCATTTGTTTCTAGGTTTTTTTTGATTTCCTCTTTGATTTCTTCAGTGATCTCTTGCTTATTTAGTAGTGTATTGTTTAGCCTCCATTATGATTTTAGACAGCCTCTCTGCTCATGGGTGAGGTTGTATTCCTGTCTTGTTAGTTGTTTGGCCATAGGGTGTCCAGCACTGTAGCTTGCTGGTCGTTGAGTGGAGCTGGGTCTTAGCGTTGAGATGGAGATCTCTGGGAGAGGTTTCGCCATTTGATATATTGTTGAGCCTGGAGGTCTCTGTTGGACCATTGTCCTGAACTTGGCTCTCCCACCTCAGGGGCACAGGTCTGACACCCAGCTGGAGCATCAAGACCTTGTCAGCCACATGGTCCAGAAGAAAAGGAAGAGAAGAAGGAAGGAAGGAAGGAAGGAAGGAAGGAAGGAAGGAAGGAAGGAAGGAAGGAAGAAAGAAAGAAAGAAAAGAAAAGATAAAAAAGTATTAAATGTGAAAAAATTAATAACAAAGAAGAGAGCAGCCAAACCAAAAAACAAATCTACCAATGATAGCAAGCGCTAAAAACTATACAAAAAAAAAAAAGGGAAAAACGGACAAACAGAACCCTACGACAGATGGTAAAAGCAAAGCTATACAAAGTCACACAAGGAAGCATGCACATGCACACTAACAAAAAGAGAAAAAGGAAAAAGTATATATATATAAAAAAAGGAAGAGAGCAACCAAATCAATTAACAAATATACCAGTGATAATAAACTCCAAGTACTAAAGTAAGATAAACATAAAACCAGAAACAAATTAGATGCGGAAAGCAAACCCCAGGTCTACAGTTGCTCCCAAAGTCCACTGGCTCAATTTTGGGATGATTCGTTGTCTATTCAGGTATTCCACAGATGCAGGATATATCAAGTTGATTGTGGAGATTTAATCTGCTGCTCCTGAGGCTGCTGGGAGAAATTTCCCTTTCTCTTCTTTGTTCGCACAGCTCCTGGGATTCAGCTTTGGATATGGCCCCGCCTCTACGTGTAGGTTGCCTGAGGGCATCTGCTCTTCACTCAGAGAGGTCGGGGTTAAAGTAGCAGCTGATTAGGGGGCTGTGGCTCACTCAGGCCAGGGGGAGGGAAGGGTACCGAATGCGGGTTGAGCCTGTGGTGGCAGAGGCCGGAGTGACATTGCAGCAGCCTGAGGCACGGTGTTTCTTCTCCTGGGGAAGTTGTCCCTGGATCACAGGACCCTGGCATTGGAGGGCTGCACAGGCTACCGGGAGGGGAGGTATGGATAGTAACCTGTGCTTGCACACAGGCTTTTTGGTGGTTGCAGCAGGTGCCTTACCGTTTCTTGCCCGTCTATGGGGTCTGCGCTGATAGCTGTGGCTCACGCCTGTCTCTGGAGCTCATTTAGGCATTGCTCTGAACCCCCCCTGCTTGCGCACCCTGAAACATTGGTCTCTTACCTCTTAGGCAGGTCCAGAGTTTTTCCAAGACTCCCTCCCAGCTAGCTGTGGCACAGTAGCCCGCTTCTGGCAGTGTTCATGCAGCCAACCCCAGTCCTCTCCCTGGTATCTGACCTCTGAAGCCGGAGCCTCAGCTCCCAGCCCCTGCCCGTCCTGGCGGGTGAGCAGACAAGCCTCTCGGGCTGGTGAGTGCTGGTCAGCACTGATTCTCTGTGCGGGAATCTCTCCGTTTTGCCCTCCGCACCCCTGTTGCTGCACTCTCCTCTGCGGCTCCAAAGCTTCCCCCCGCTGCCACCTGCAGTCTCCACCCGAGGAGGGGCTTCCTAGTGTGTGGAAACCTTTCCTCCTTCA
>NC_041224.1:124770332-124775156 GCF_002837175.3 Physeter macrocephalus | reverse complement strand
TCAAAGAACCAGCTTTTAGTTTTATTGATCTTTGTTATCATTTCCTTCATTTCTTTTTCATTTATTTCTGATCTGATCTTTATGATTCCTTTCCTTCTCTAACTTTGGGGTTTTTTTGTTCTTGTTTCTCTAATTGCCTTAGGTGTAAAGTTAGGTTGTTTATTTTAGATGTTTCTTGTTTCTTTAGGTAGGGGTGTATTGTTATAAACTTCCCTCTTAGAACTGCTTTTGCTGCATCCAATAGGTTTTGGGTCATCATATTTTCTTTGTCATTTGTTGCTAGGTTTTTTTTTTGACTTCTGCAGTGATCTTTTGGTTAGTAAGTAGTGTATTGTTTAGCCTCCATGTGTTTGTATGTTTTACAGATTTTTTACTGTAATCGATATCTAGTCTCATAGCATTGTGGTCAGAAAAGATAATTGATATGATTTCAGTTTTATTAAATTTACCAAGGCTTGATTTGTGACCCAAGATATGATCCATCCTGAAGAATATTCCATGAGCACTTGAGAAGAAAGTTTATTCTGTTGTTTTTGGATGGAATATTCTATAAATATCATTTATGTCCATCTTGTTTAATGTGTCATTTAAACCTTGTGTTTATTTTCATTTTGGATGATCTGTCTATTGGTGAAAGTGGGGTGTTAAAGTCCCCTACTATGATTGTGTTACTGTCGATTTCCCCTTTTATGGCTGTCAGCAGTTGCCCTATGTATTGAGGTGCTCCTATGTTGGTTGCATAAATATTTACAATTGTTATATCTTATTCTTGGATTTATCTCTTTATCATTATGTAGTGTTCTTCTTTGTCCTTTGTAATATTCTTTATTTTAAAGTCTATATTGTCTGATATGAGAATTGCTACTCCAGCTTTCTTTTGATTTCCATTTGTATGGAATATCTTTTTCCATCCCCTCACTTTCGGTCTGTATGTGTCCCTAGTTCTGAAGTGGGTCTCTTGTAGACTGCATATATATGGGCCTTTTTTGTATCCATTCATCCAGTCTATGCCTTTTAGTTGGAGAATTTAATCTGTTTACATATAAGGTAATTATCAATATGTATGTTCCTTTTACCATTTTCTTAATTGTTGTGGGTTTGTTATTGTAGGTCTTTTCTCCCTCTTGTGTTTCCTATCTAGAGAAGTTCCTTTAGAGTTTGTTGTAAAGCTGGTTTGGTGGTGCTGAATTCTCTTAGCTTTTGCTTGTCTGTAACCGTTTTAACTTCTCCATCAAATCTGAATGAGATCCTTGCTGGGTACAGTAATCTTGGTTGTAGGTTTTTTCCTTTCATCACTTTAAATGTGTCCTGCCACACCTTTCTGGCTTGCAGAGTTTCTGCTGAAAGATCAGCTGGTAACATGATGGGTTTCCCTTGTATGTTATTTGTTACTTTTCCCTTGGTGCTTTTGATATTTTTTCTTTGCCTTTAATTTTTGATAATTTGATTAATATATGTCTTGGCATGTTTTGCTTTGGATTTATCCTGTATGGGACTCTCTGTGTTCCCTGGACTTGATTGACTATTTCCTTTCCCATATTAGGAAGTTTTCTACTATAATCTCACTAATCATAGCATTCTTCCCATAACCAAGACATGGAACCCAATATGCTTTAATGATCTTAGATGATGTGGCCCTCTTTTCCTTCATTATCCTCTGATTTCATCTCTGTTCACTCTGTTTAAACTTCCCTGGGATACCTCTGGTAGTTTCTCACCTTATGGCTATTTACCAACTGTTTTCTCTGTGTTACCTTTTTTCCAGTTATGAACATGGCTTGCTCCCTCACCTCCTCTAAAGCTTAACTCTATATCACTTTCTCAGGGAGGCCTACTGTAAGAACCCAATTAAGAACTGCACTCATCATACCTATCCCCATATTTACTATTTACAAAATAAAGTCCATATAGGTTTTAAAGCAAAAGGCAAAAATAGAAAATATGAACATCTACATATCTGTATGTTCTAGGAAAAGAGAACATGATTATCATTAGACTTCAAACCTCAAGTTATAAAAGAAATAAAACTTCTGGCATCATAAATATTAAATATTTTGTGACATCCACCCCATAAGCTAAATTAAGAGACATTAAATTTGACTTTTACTCGGGAGATAGCTGAGGTATTAATAGCCACAATTTGGAAAGAAATTTTTCAAATTAAAAATAAAACAAAACCAGTCCAATAGAGAATGGACAAAGGTTACAGATAAGCAATTCATGGATTAGCACAAACGGCCAATTAAACCTATGAAACAACACGCAAAGGCAGTGTCGTCAGCAAATAACGACATCCCTTCAATTCTATCCCGTGGAAGTAAAATCACTTTGTAAAGATTTAACAAATGTATTCATGCACATTGTTATCCTTGGAGGATAAACCTAGAAGTAAATATTAATAAGGGAACATATGAATATATCTTGGTAGGCACACACTATAGAATATTCTGCAGCCATTAAGAAAAGTGAGTTTAATACTCAAGTTGACTTGATAGAGTTTTCATGAGTCTTGGTTGAGAAAAATAAGATGTAGAAACATATAATTTAAATTTGGTAGATTAATGGCTAAAAACCTGTGTGTGTGTGTGTGTGTGTGTGTATGTATACATTTGTGTATAAGTGTTGTATATATATAATGTATGTCATATATAATACCAATTATATATATCTATATAAACATGGAGTTAATAGGGTAGTATGCATATTACATTAACTTGGTTCATAGAGGTGTATCTGGAGGTGAGTTGCTAAGGTAAATGGATTGCTGATATGGTGAAACAGTAAAGAGAGAGGTGGAAATAGATATAGGGAAAAATGAATATACCTAAACATGGAATGTATGATTCATTGTTGAAAGCATATGTGTATATTTGCATGACATTTTAAAAATTTTAAAGATGAGAAAGTTAGGCTTAGAAATGTAAACATTAATATCAAAAATTAGTTATTACCAGGTGATCTTTGAAATACTTCTTCAAAGGAATACTCTTGATCAATATATTTTAAGTGAAATGACCAGAAAATGAATGGATTGCAAAGATCAATAAGAAACATGGACTAACAGAAAATAAAAAGCATATCAAACACTACAAAATCAGAAGACACTGATAAAGACTCATCATGAGGACATAACAGAGAAGGTGGCGGAAGAGTAAGATGCGGAGATCACCTTCCTCCTCACAGATACATCAGAAAAACATCTACACGTGGAACTGCTCCATAAAACACCCACTGAACACTGGCAGAAGACCTCAGACCTCGGAAAAGGCAACGAACTCGCCACGTACGTGGGTAGGGCAAGAGAAAAAAGAATAAACAGAGACAAAAGAATAGGGATGGGACCTGCACCAGTGGGAGGGAGTTGTGAAGGAGGAAAGGTTCCCACATACTAGAAGCCCCTTCACGGGTGGAGACTGCGGGTGGCAGAGGGGGGAGCTTCAGAGCCACGGAGGAGAGCACAGCAACAGGGTGCGGAGGGCAAAGTGGAGAGATTCCCACACAGAGGATCCGTGCTGACCAGCACTCACCAGCCCGAGAGGCTTGTCTGCTCACCCGCCAGGGCGGGGGTGGGGCTGGGAGCTGAGCCTCTGGCTTTGGTGGGATCCCAGGGAGAGGTCTGGAGTTGGCAGCGTAAAAACAGCCTGAAGGGGTTAGTGCACCACGGCTAGCCGGGAGGGAGTCTGGGAGAAGTCTGGAGCTGCCAAAGAGGCAAGAGACCTTTTCTTCCCTCTTTGCTTCATATGCAAGGAGAGGGGATTAAGCGCACCGCTTAAAGGAGCTCCAGAGACAGGCTTGGAGCTGCCGAAGAGACAGGAGACTTTTTCTTGCCTCTTTGCTTCCTGGGGCGTGAGGAGAGGGGATTAAGCGCACGACATAAAGCAGTTCCAGAAACGGGCGCGAGCCGCGGCTGTCGGTGCGGACAGCAGAGACGGGCGTGGGACGCTAGGGTTGCTGCTGCCGCCACCAAGAGGCCTGTGTGCGAGCACAGGTCACTCTCCACACCGCCCCTCCCAGAGACGGGCGTGGGACGCTAGGGTTGCTGCTGCCGCCACCAAGAGGCCTCCCCTCCTGGGAGCCTGTGCAGCCTGACACTGCCGGGGTCCCAGGACCCAGGGACAGCTTCCCCGGGAGAATGCACAGTGCACCTCAGGCTGGTGCAGCATCAAGCTGGCCTCTGCCACCGCAGGCTCGCCTCGCATCCATGCCCCTCCCTTCCCCCGGCCTGTGCCAGAGCCCCCGAATCAGCTGCTCCTTTAATCCCGTCCTGTCTGAGCGAAGAGCAGACGCCCTCAGACGACCTATGTGCAGAGGCGGCGCCAAGTCAAAAGCTGAGCCCCAGGAGCTGTGCGAACAAAGAGGAGAGGGGGAGGTCTCTCCCAGCAGCCTCAGAAGCAGTGGATTAAAGCTCCACAATCAACTTGAAGTGCCTTGCATCTGTGGAAAATCTGAATAGAGAGCGAATCATCCCAAGTTGAAGAGGTGGACTTTGGGAGCAAGATATAATATTATTTTCCCCGTTTTTGCTTTTTGTGAGTGTGTATGTGTGTGCTGCTGTGAGAGATTTTGTCTGTATAGCTTTGCTTTCACCATTTGTCCTAGGGTTCTGACCGACCCTTTTTTTTTTAATAAAATTTTTCTTCTTAATAATTATTTTTTATTTTAATAACTATATTTATCCTACTTTACTTTGTCTTCTTCCATTGTTTCTTCCTTCCTTCCTCCCTTCCTTCCTCTCTTCCTTCCTTCCTTTCTTGCTTTCTTCCTTCCTTTCTTCCTCCCTTCCTTCCTTTCTTTCTTTCCTTTCTATTTTTTCTCCCTTTTATT
>NC_041224.1:124766940-124770136 GCF_002837175.3 Physeter macrocephalus | reverse complement strand
CTTTTTGTGAGTGTGTATGTGTGTGCTGCTGTGAGAGATTTTGTCTGTATAGCTTTGCTTTCACCATTTGTCCTAGGGTTCTGACCGACCCTTTTTTTTTTAATAAAATTTTTCTTCTTAATAATTATTTTTTATTTTAATAACTATATTTATCCTACTTTACTTTGTCTTCTTCCATTGTTTCTTCCTTCCTTCCTCCCTTCCTTCCTCTCTTCCTTCCTTCCTTTCTTGCTTTCTTCCTTCCTTCATTACTTCCTTCCTTCCTTTATTCCTTCCTCCCTTCCTTCATTCCTTCCTTTCTTTCTTTCCTTTCTATTTTTTCTCCCTTTTATTTGGAGCCATGTGGATTAAAGGCTCTTCGTGCTCCAGCCAGGCATCAAGGCTGTGTCTCTGAGGTGGGAGAACCAAATTCAGGACACTGGTCCACAAGAGACCTCCAAGCTCCACGCAATATCAAACAGCGAAAATCTCCCAGAGATCTTCATCTCAACACCAAAACCCAGCTTCACTTAAGGACCAGCAAGCTTCAGTGCTGGACACTCTATGCCCAACAAATAGCAAGACAGGACTAGAGCTCCATCCATTAGCAGAGAGGCTGCCTAAAATCATAATAAGGCTACCAACATCCCAAAACACACCACCAGACGTGGACCTGGCCACCAGAAAGACAAGATCCAGCCTCATCCACCAGAACATAGGCACTAGTCCCCCCGACGAGGAAACCTACTTAACCCACTGAGCCAACCTTAGCCACTGGGACAGTCACCAAAAACAACGGGAACTACGAACCTGCAGCCTGCAAAAAGGAGACCCCAAAAACAGTAAGCAAAATGAAAAGACACAAAAACACACAGCAGATGAAGGAGCAAGGTAAAAACCCACCAGACCTAACAAATGAAGAGGAAATAGGCAGTCTACAAGAAAAAGAATTCAGAATAATGATACTAAAGTTGATCCAAAAGCTTGGAAATAGAATAGAGAAAATGCAAGAAACATTTAACAAAGACATAGAAGAAATAAAGAGGAAGCAAGCAACGATGAGCGACACAATAAATGAAATGAAAAATACTCTAGATGGGATCAATAGCAGAATAACTGAGGCAGAAGAACAGATAAGTGACCTGGAAGATAAAATAGTGGAAATAACTACTGCAGAGCAGAATAAAGAAAACAGAATGAAAAGAACTGAGGACAGTCTCAGAGACCTCTGGGACAACATAAAACGCACCAACATTCGAATTATAGGGGTCCCAGAAGAAGAAGTACATAAGGCAAATACAAACAGCTATAAAAGGGGAAATCGACAGTAACACAATCATAGTAGGGGACTTTAACACCCCACTTTCACCAATGGACAGATCATCCAAAATGAAAATAAATAAGGAAACACAAGCTTTAAATGATACATTACACAAGATGGACTTAATTGATATTTATAGGACATTCCATCCAAAAACAACAGAATACACATTTTTCTCAAGTGCTCATGGAACATTCTCCAGGATAGATCATGTATTGGGTCACAAATCTAGCTTTGGTAAATTTAAGAAAATTGAAAGCATATCAAGTATCTTTTCCAACCACAATGCTATGAGATTAGATATCAATTACAGGAAAAGATCTGTAAAAAATACAAACACATGGGGGCTAAATAATACACTACTTAATAACGAAGTGATCACTGCAGAAATCAAAGAGGAAAGGAAAAAATACATAGAAACAAATGACAATGGAGACACGACGACCCAGAACCTATGGAATGCAGCAAAAGCAGTTCTAAGAGGGAAGTTTATAGCAGTACAATCCTACCTTAAGAAACAGTAAACATCTCAAATAAACAACCTAAAAAGAATATTACAAAGGACAAAGAACACTACATAATGATCAAGAGAGAAATCCAAGAATAAGATATAACAATTGTAAATATTTATGCAACCAACATAGGAGCACCTCAATACATGAGGCAACTGCTGACAGCCATAAAAGGGGAAATCGACAGTAACACAATCATAGTAGGGGACTTTAACACCCCACTTTCACCAATGGACAGATCATCCAAAATGAAAATAAATAAGGAAACACAAGCTTTAAATGATACATTACACAAGATGGACTTAATTGATATTTATAGGACATTCCATCCAAAAACAACAGAATACACATTTTTCTCAAGTGCTCATGGAACATTCTCCAGGATAGATCATGTATTGGGTCACAAATCTAGCTTTGGTAAATTTAAGAAAATTGAAAGCATATCAAGTATCTTTTCCAACCACAATGCTATGAGATTAGATATCAATTACAGGAAAAGATCTGTAAAAAATACAAACACATGGGGGCTAAATAATACACTACTTAATAACGAAGTGATCACTGCAGAAATCAAAGAGGAAAGGAAAAAATACATAGAAACAAATGACAATGGAGACACGACGACCCAGAACCTATGGAATGCAGCAAAAGCAGTTCTAAGAGGGAAGTTTATAGCAGTACAATCCTACCTTAAGAAACAGTAAACATCTCAAATAAACAACCTAACTTTGCACCTAAAGCAATTAGAAAAAGAAGAACAAAAAACACCTCATATTTAGCAAAAGGAAAGAAAACATAAAGATCAAATCAGAAGTAAATGAAAAAGAAATGAAAAAAATGATAGCAAAGATCAATAAAACTAAAAGCTGGTTCTTTGAGAAGATAAATAAAATTGATCAACCATTAGCTGGACTCATCAAGATAAAAAGGGAGAAGACTCACATCAATAGAATTAGAAATGCAAAAGGAGACATAACAACTGATACTGCAGAAATATGAAAGATTATTAGAGATTACTACAAGCAACTGTATGCCAACAAAATGGACAACCTGGAAGAAATGGACAAATTCTTAGAAATGCACAACCTGACGAGACTGAACCGGGAAGAAATAGAAAATATGAACAGACCAATCACAAGCACTGCAATTGAAACTGTGATTAAAAATCTTCCAGCAAACAAAAGCCCACGACCAGTTGGCTTCACAGGCGAATTATATCAAACATTTAGAGAAGAGCTAACACCTATCCTTCTCAAACTCTCCCAAAAGATAGTAGAGAGAGGAACACTCCCAAACTCGTTCTATGAGACCACCATAACCTTGATACCAAACCCAGACAAAGACGTCACAAAGAAAGAAAACTACAGGCCAATATCACTGATGA
>NC_041224.1:124748649-124766634 GCF_002837175.3 Physeter macrocephalus | reverse complement strand
ACTACTCGTATTCAACATAGTTTTGGAAGTTCTAGCCACAGTAATCAGAGAAGAAAAAGAAATAAAAGGAACCCAAATCAGAAAAGAAGAAGTAAAGCTGTCACTGCAGATGACATGATATTACACATAGAGAACCCTAAGGATGTTAACAGAAAACTACTAGAGCTAATCAATGAATTTGGTAAAGTAGCAGGATACAAAATTAAGGCACAGAAATCTCTGGCATTACCTCCACATCACCAGATTATCAGGATGGGTCCCCAGGCACGTTTAGCCACATAGACTCACACAGGATTAGCATAGAAAGGGCCTTGGGAGACAGTGTAACTCCCCTTCATACTTTAATCTGGATTATACGTCTGCATCCGTGTTCTCCCCTCTCATTATAATTGTGATAATTATGGTCTGCTTTATCCTGCTCTAAACCGTTTACACAGCTGGACAGATTTAGAAATGCACGGATGCTAATCCCCCTCTCTTGGCTCTTTTCTCAGGGGTGATCTCCCCAGAAGCAATGAACCTGAGTTAGAAGGGATGGTGGTCCTGGGGGTGACTTGCAGTGCAGTGGGGTGTGGGTTGAAAGGGCCCAGGTGCTCTGCCTCTTAGCTTGGAGCCAGAGAAGGTGGCTGTCTGCATCCCAACCTCCCCTCCAACACAACTGGAAATACCAAGTTTTGTAAGAGAAGACAGAGGGAAATCAGGTAAATCTGGAGCTTCCTGAGGCTAGTAATGCCTCGTGAGGACCTCTGAGGTCATCCTGTCCATTCCCCCAGGCTCCAGGTAGGACAGCTCCTGCCCACGGCGGGGCAGCTGGATTTGGGGATGGGAGGGGTCACTTCACATCAACCACACCTCTTACTGACCACATCAGTGTCTGGCACTCATCAGTGTCAGGACATTCTTGAGTCTTTTCTGCACCAGGAACCAACGCTTATCAAGGGCCCTAATAAATGCCAAGGGCCTCAAGAATTGGTGGAGGACACTCTCTGTCTCTTTGGGGACAGATAATTCCATGATCTTCTGCTCACTGGTTAATACTTACATCTGAATCCGTTCTCCTCACCAATGACCCGCAACCTGCCAAATCCCAGATACCAGGTCTTCTGGTGATAATACCTGATTCCTGCTCTCTAATAATTATAATTATATCTAAGCTTTATTGTTTTCTTTGTTCTATGACAGTGTGCTGTTTTACAAATGTTATCTTATTTGATCCTCACCATATGCCTATAAAATAGGCTTTATTAAATAGACCTTTCTCCAAAGAAGATATACAGATTGCCAACAAACACATGAAAGAATGCTCAACATCATTAATCATTAGAGAAATGCAAATCAAAACTACAATGAGATATCATCTCACACCGGTCAGAATGGCCATCATCAGAAACTCTAGAAACAGTAAATGCTGGAGAGGGTGTGGAGAAAAGGGAACCCTCTTGCACTGCTGGTGGGGATGTAAATTGAGACAGCCACTATGGAGAGCAGTATGGAGGTTCCTTAAAAAGCTACAAATAGAACTACCATACGACCCCCCAATCCCACTACTGGGCATATACCCTGAGAAAACCGTAATTCAAAAAGAGTCGTATACGAAAATGTTCATTGCAGCTCTATTTACAATAGCCAGGATATGGAAGCAACCTAAGTGTCCATCAACAGATGAATGGGTAAAGAAGATGTGGCACATATATACAATGGAATATTACTCAGCCATAAAAAGAAATGAAACTGAGTTATTTGTAATGAGGTGGATAGACCTGGAGTTTGTCATATAGAGTGAAGTAAGTCAGAAGGAGAAAAACAAATACTGTATGCTAATACATATATGTGGAATCTAAGGAAAAAAAATGTCATGAAGAGATTAGTGGTAGGATGGGAATAAAACACAGACCTACTAGAGCATGGACTTAAGGATATGGGGTGGGGGATGGGTAAGCTGTGACGAAGTGAGAGAGTGGCATGGACATATATACACTACCAAATGTAAAATAGATAGCTAGTGGGAAGCAGCCGCATAGCACAGGGAGATCAGCTCTGTGCTTTGTGACCCTCTAGAGGGGTGGGATAGGGAGGGTAGGAGGGAGGGAGACGCAAGAGGGAAGAGATATGGGAACATATGTATATGTATAACTGATTCACCTTGTTGTAAAGCAGAAACTAATACACCATTGTAAAACAGTTATACTCCAATAAGATGTTAAAAAAAAATGAGGACATAACAAAACTATTCACTCATGTTTCATAAAATTTTCATCAGTATTGTAATGAATAACAGTTGATACTTGTTAAACCTCATTCAGACATGTTTTTATGTATATATATATTATTTTATATGTTGTTCATATAATATACAATTTCATTACAATGACTGAATATAGTTATTTCAGTGAGATAAGTCTGATTTTATTATCCTAAATTCTCGATTCCATTTAAAAAACACTTAAAGCTTTGTTAAGAGGTATAATATGATCACATGCATCAAATGACCTCTGTATTCATTTACCCTTTGCCACGCTTAGGTTTTTACTTTTTTTTTTATGTCCCATGTATGTATCTTATATCTCAAACTCAACGTTATTATCACCTTTTAAAATACTCTCATGCATGGATTTCTAAAGCAAATTGAACTCTCATTTCGAAAGTTTTATTATTTTGGAAAAGCATTTGTTTTAATGAACTCCAGTTCCAAAAACATCCACATATACTTAAGTGACAATCTCATTATTCTTAGAACTCAGAAAGATATAACTGCATTCTGAAGACATCAGTTCAATGTATTATTGCTTAATGAATGCTATACTGAAATAATTAGCAAGATGTAGTACTGGCATTTAATCAAAGTATGGCATTGTGAGTCTTATTTAGGTTATTGTTTCATTGCAAAACACATACAACAGAAAGTTTCACGCTGAAATAAAATTTTTCATAATACTCATGAACTCACCTGCCTAACCCACTGTTGACTATTTTGCTAATTATTAATTAGCTAAAAAAGGCTCAGCACTATTAAGGGTCACATTTAAACTCTCACTGGCAAGTAATTGGAAGTTGAAGAGACTCTTACTCTTTCCTTTTCCATACAGCTATTATTACAATTAACACCAGCTGAAAACTATTGTCATTGAAAAATGTTATCCACCTGCTGACAAAACTTTAATGACTACCCCATTGGGTGTTCCTTTGAGTGAACTCCACAACCAAACATTCACTGCTCTACACAGCTACAATTGACTTTGCAATCTTATTTCCACTATTAGATCTCATGTACTTAGTATTCACTGGTCATACCCTATTCATTTCAATCTTTTAATCTTGCAGTGGAATTCCTTAATGGGATGATTACCCACTCCTGTATCTGACCCTACCTATCCCACAGCTGCAGCTAATATGTAATTTCTTTCAGGAAGCTGTTTTTTTGTCTTTTGTCCATTGCTGCCTATGGATAACCTTCCTTTTTATTCTGATAGATATTTGTTTTTATCTCTCTCAAAGAGGGTTTCATATTCTGCTCTTTAATCCAACTATCAGCACAATTGCTTTAGTCCACCCCAACTAAACTGTAAGCTCCTGGAACAAAGTTATCCTGTTTTACCCAGATTTGTATTATATCTCACATAAGGCCTAGTTCAGTGCTGTGCATCTACTCAAAAGTCAATGATAAATGTTTATCAGGACTAATAGAAAATTGTATTCTAGAATGCCAGCAAATATCTGGGCATGAAAAGATTAATGGACATTGAGTAGGGCCTCTGAGTTTCTTAGTATTATTAATTAAGGATTTTTTCCAGATAATTAAATTTTGTATAGCATTTTATTGTGGAGGAAAACACACTTATATCAACACCTATAAATTGGTAGATATTGTATGAGAAGTATAGTCTGCTTAATTTATACACAAGCTCCCATGTAAGTTATTTTCTGTGAGTTTAGTTCAAAAACTGTAACCAAATTTGATGTTATTACTGTGACAAAGGTAAAATAATGATAATACAAGCTAGTCAAAATGGACCCAAGTTGTGTTTCTTCCTGACCAGGGTAACAGATGATACAGAATTTAAATTTAAAATCATCACCAAATTCTACACGTTTGAAATTTTAATATTAAGTATGAATAATTCCATGACATGTTATATATAGTAGGAGCAGGGGAAAGATATATTGAGTATCCTGGCAGACACTAGAATAGACCATTAGACCCTCATGAAAATTCTATGTGCTAGGTATTTTCACTCCTTTTGCAGATGTGGAAAAGGTAAATTATACTCAAGGTCACACAACTAACGCATGGCAGAGACAGGATTAGGTCCCGAGTCAAAATCATGTCAAACCTCTTTGTACAGTTTTTAACACGCCTGGCCTACACCATGGCTGGCTTCTTAGCTTTCAGGTCTCAAGATGACCACTACCTAGTCAGAGACTCTCTCTGGACATGCTGGTTAATAGAATCTTTAACTACCACTAGCTTAATTTCTCTGACCATGGTTTCTTTCACAATATTAATGACTTCTTACTGTTTTGGCTCTTATAACAAAATACCACAAACTGAGTAGTTTTTAAAGAAGAGAAATGTATTACAGTTCTGGAGACTGGAAGTCTGAGATCAGGGTGCCAGCATGGTCGGGTGAGAGCTCACTTCTGGTCGGTCACAGATTTCCCACAGAAGAGCCAAGGGATCCCACTCAGGCCTCTCTTATATGGGTGTTAATCTTACTGATGAGAGCAGAGCCCTCAAGACATACTCACCTCTCAAAGGGCCCATCTACTGATAGCATCACATTGGGTATTAGGATTTGAACATGTGAATTTAAGGGGGACACAAATATTCAGACCACAGCAATGACCATCAGTATCTTCCTTGTTTGTTTAGTTATCTGGTGTCTATATCTCCCAAAGAAACATAATATCCATGAGGACAAGGACTATTTTTTTGATCACTGCTACACCCACAATGCCTAAACCAGTGGCTATCTTGACCAGCAACATTAATATCACCTGGAACTTGTTATAAATGCAAATTTGTGGGTGCCATCCCAGGTCTACTAAATCAGAACCTCTAGGGAAGAGATTAGTAATCAGTGTGTGCTGTCTCAAGCCCTCCAAGTTACTTTGATGCTTGCTGAAATTTAAGAACCACTGGTCTAGAATAAGGCTTAATAAACATGATGGGTAAGAAAACATATGAATGAATTTAAGTAATGTAATAAGTAAAAATTTCAAACATATGTAACATAATAATATAAAATAATATATTAAAATAAAACAGTAAAATAATATAAACTAAACTATCATTTGTATATAATTAATTGAGATAAATGTTACTACCATAGTTTTTTGTTTGTTTGTTTTTCCTATCTCTCTCTCTTTAGCCACTGGGAATTCTAAGAAAGAAAAACTTTGTATCCTTACAGGTGATTAGTCCCAACTTGAACAGACCAGATTAAATATGTAATTTCTGGCTCAATCGCTTGGTCTTAGTTTTCTTTCAGGAAGTATGAAGTTATGTTCTCAGCACAGAGTGTGAAAAAACTAGCCAAGCCCTGTTCTCAGTCCTTCTCATAGGCTGGCATTTGAAAGGTTACCTTTCATAAGATTATTGAAGAACTGGTAAGGAATACCTGCATGAGCATCCCTGAAACTTGAATTCTGATGGAGAATGAAATTAATTAAATATACAGATTCAACAAGATTTAAATGATTTATGTGGCTTCCTCCTGAAGCAGCAGATTCTCATTATAATAAAATTAGTTGAATTTCAAATTAATCAAGCAGGTCAATTACAAGAGTATAGGACCAGCTGATCAGCTCCATCCTTGGGAAGTAGAATGAAGTTAGTTTTATAAATTATAAGGAAAATGATGAAATGCTTCAGTTCTGACACACAGAGCCCTTGGAGCTCAGTGCTTCTCTTCACCAATATGTCTCTACTGAATGATACAATATACTATAATTATTTTTCTCTTTAATCAATGATGTAATGGCCTTATACATCACAAATATGGTACAGGATTCTATGTCTAAATTTAAGATAGGCTTTGAAAATAAAACAGTTTAAACAAGAATCAGTGTGCCAGAATTCGAACAGCTATTTGTTTATTTTTCAGTAACAGGGAGGCAGTGTCAATTGTAAGCAAAAAGACTCGTTATTTTGAGTCTAGAAATAATTATATATGATGGCAATGATTTAGCATTCATTCAAGATATCTTGGTGAAGTATTTTTATCATCCTTTGCAAATAAATAACACAAAATCATCCAGGTTATGTAATAAGAATAAGAAGGCAACAATATCTATGAGTTTGATTTTGTAAGGATTTTCTACCCCTGAGGTCTGCTCTCTTTGGGAATTTTCACATTTTCCTGGAGTGTGAGTGCTGTACCCAATCACACCAACAAGCACTCCTTCAACACGGCCACATCTCTAACAGTATGTCACCTCCACACCCCAGAGGCACACACTCTGTCTCAGTCAGAGTTACAAGGTCTGAAGAAATTTGGAAGAATATTTTATTGTGAGTGGCATCATCACATTTTTTCTCTTTTTTTAATCAGTATGAAATGGCCTGTTTCTATTCTTTTTTTTAATTAATTTTTATTGGAGTATAGTTACTTTACAATGTTGTGTTAGTTTCTGCTGTACAGTGAAGTGAATCAGCTATATGTATACATATATCCTCTCTTTTTTGGATTTCTTTCCCATTTAGGTCACCACAGAGCACTGAGTAGAGTTCTCTGTGCAATACAGTAGGTTCTCATTAGTTATCTATTTTATAAATAGTAGTGTGTATCTGTCAGTCTCAATCTCCCAATTCATCCCACCCCCTTTTTCTCTATTTCTAATGGGAAATATAGTTTTAAATGTTTGTATATAAAGTATTTTTACTGTTATGTAACAATCATTTCTCACAAATCCCTTTTCTTCTTTACTACACATAACATTTCTGCATGTACACCCATTCAGTGACCAATTTTTACATTCCCAACACCTTCAGCCAAGAAGAGTTAGCTACTGATAACTTCAGTAGGATTTCAGGCAATTTCAGGATAATATGAAGGTACTGATTTTGTTTCTGTCCAAAATGCTTTGCTGCCAGTTTGGATACACTGACTATTATATGATGCCAGGCCTTGATAGATTATTTGGAGTTGATATCTGTCACAGAATGTATTCATTTCTTTTTCATTAAATAAATTTAATTGAGTTACTTGCTATCAACTTGAATACTAATAAAAGTAGAATATTAATCATTTGCCATAGATTCAGATTTTGAAAGGAGTTGTCAATAAAACCTCTTATCTTAAAAACAATGTATATATATATATATAGGCAATGATTTAGCATTCATTCAAGATATCTTGGTGAAGTATTTTTATCATCCTTTGCAAATAAATAACACAAAATCATCCAGGTTATGTAATAAGAATAAGAAGGCAACAATATCTATGAGTTTGATTTTGTAAGGATTTTCTACCCCTGAGGTCTGCTCTCTTTGGGAATTTTCACATTTTCCTGGAGTGTGAGTGCTGTACCCAATCACACCAACAAGCACTCCTTCAACACGGCCACATCTCTAACAGTATGTCACCTCCACACCCCAGAGGCACACACTCTGTCTCAGTCAGAGTTACAAGGTCTGAAGAAATTTGGAAGAATATTTTATTGTGAGTGGCATCATCACATTTTTTCTCTTTTTTTAATCAGTATGAAATGGCCTGTTTCTATTCTTTTTTTTAATTAATTTTTATTGGAGTATAGTTACTTTACAATGTTGTGTTAGTTTCTGCTGTACAGTGAAGTGAATCAGCTATATGTATACATATATCCTCTCTTTTTTGGATTTCTTTCCCATTTAGGTCACCACAGAGCACTGAGTAGAGTTCTCTGTGCAATACAGTAGGTTCTCATTAGTTATCTATTTTATAAATAGTAGTGTGTATCTGTCAGTCTCAATCTCCCAATTCATCCCACCCCCTTTTTCTCTATTTCTAATGGGAAATATAGTTTTAAATGTTTGTATATAAAGTATTTTTACTGTTATGTAACAATCATTTCTCACAAATCCCTTTTCTTCTTTACTACACATAACATTTCTGCATGTACACCCATTCAGTGACCAATTTTTACATTCCCAACACCTTCAGCCAAGAAGAGTTAGCTACTGATAACTTCAGTAGGATTTCAGGCAATTTCAGGATAATATGAAGGTACTGATTTTGTTTCTGTCCAAAATGCTTTGCTGCCAGTTTGGATACACTGACTATTATATGATGCCAGGCCTTGATAGATTATTTGGAGTTGATATCTGTCACAGAATGTATTCATTTCTTTTTCATTAAATAAATTTAATTGAGTTACTTGCTATCAACTTGAATACTAATAAAAGTAGAATATTAATCATTTGCCATAGATTCAGATTTTGAAAGGAGTTGTCAATAAAACCTCTTATCTTAAAAACAATGTATATATATATATATATATAATTTATGTGTATAAATTTTAAAGAGCTAATTTTGTCATGGTATTTAAAAAAAAATAACAGTAAGTACACCAGCTGTGAGGTAGTTGAGCAGGAGGTATTTGGCGGAAGATCGCTTCATCTGTCTTGGCACCAACATGGAAAGGTTATACACGTTTCCTGCTTGTACTACACACACACACACACACACACACACACACACACACACACACACACACACACCCATCATACATAAACAAACAACTTGAAGACACTCCAACAATCTCACCCAAAGGTAGACTAGATGCATTGTTTTAGATCATTTGTGGAAAGGGTCCCGCCTAAATCAGTTAAATAAATCTCTTCAAAACTTGACTAAAAGTGCATTTACTTTCCCAGCAATAAGAAAGCTTTGAAAATGAAATCTCAAATAAAAATATTATACTTTAAAACTTATTTTTTTCCAACAATGATGTAACTTCTTAGAAATGATTTTAAGACATAAAAATAAACCAAGTTATTGCAAGACACAAAGAAAAAAGGGCAACTGATATAACAGAATTGGCAGGCACATCACTGCATTAAAAATATTTGTGGTTCAACAGGACAACATTTTTGTAGCTTTTAGCAAACATTTATTTCACACGTACTTGTGTTAAGTGCTTATGCCTGGGATACACTGATGATCAAGATTCACAGGTTTCCTGGCTTTCTTAATCTTACAGTCTAGTTAGAGAGAACAACAACAAAAAATGTTTCTAAATATAACTTTATGGGAAATAGGTGATGTAAGTAAAAAGGAAAAAAAAAAAACAAACCTAAAATTAAAAAAAGCAAACATGTTCATACCAACTAAGAAATGACACCATAAAATTTCCAGAAGAAAACATAGGCAGAAAGCTCATTAACATCAGTCTTGGAAATGATATTTTGGATTTGATACCAAAAACAAACACAACAAAAGCAAAAAAAAAAAAAAGAAAGAAAGAAAGTTGGGACTATATCAAACTAAAGCTTCTGCACAGCAAAGGAAACCATCAACAAAATGTAAAGGCAAACTATTGAGTGGGAGAAAATATTTGCAATCATTCAGCTGACAAGTGGTTAATATCCAAAGTATATAAAGAACTCATACAACTCAATAGTAAAAAACTAAACAATTCAATTTAAAAAATGGGCAGAGTAACTGAATAGACATTTTTTTTCTGAAGAAGACATACAGACGGCTGACAGGAACATGAAAATATGCTCAACATCACTAGCCATCAGAGAAATGCAAATCAAAACCACAATGAGATATCACCTCACACCTGTCAGAATGGCTATCATCAAAAAGACAAGAAATAACAAGTGTTGGTGAGGATGTGGAGAAAAGGGAATCCTTGTGCACTGTTGATGGGAACATAACTTGATGGAGCCACTGTGGAAAACAGGATGGAAGTTGCTGAAATCATTAAAAATAGAACAACCATATGATCCAGCAACTTCACTGTTGACTATTTATCCAAGGAAAATGAAAACACTAATTTAAAAAGATATGTGGTCCCTCATGTTTATTGCAGCACTTTTTACAATAGCCAAGATATGGATGAATGAATAGTGTGGTACAGGCATGGCTTGTTTTATTATACTTTAAGCTGTGCAATAAATTGTGCTTCACAGATAATGTATTTTTTACAAATTGAAGATTTGTAGCAACACTGCAGTGTCAGATGATTGTTAGCAATTTTTAGCAATGAAGTATTTTTTTAATTAAGATCTGAACATTGTTTTTTAGACACAATGTTATCACACTGCTTATAGACTACAGTACATTGAAAACATAACTTTTATAAGCACTGGGAAACCAAAAAAATCATGATTTGCTTTATTGAGATATTCGCTTTATTGTGATATTCGCTTTATTGCAGTGGCTTGGAACTGAACCGGCAATAACTCAGAGGTATGCCTGTACACACACACAGACACACACACACACACACACACACACACACACACACACACACAGCGGACTATTATTTGGCCATAAAAAAAAGAATGAAATTTTGCCATTTGTAACAACATGGATGAAACTTGAGGGCATTATTCTAAGTAAAATAAGCCAGGCATAAAAAGAAAAATACCCTATGATCTCACTTATATGGACTCTAAAACAAAATAAAATAAAACAAAGCACAGAGTTCATAGATACAGAGAACAGGTTGGTGATTGCCAGATGTGGGAAGGTGGGGAGTGGGAGAAATGAGTGAAGAGGGTCAAAAGGTATAAATTTCCAGTTAAAAAATAAGTCATGAGGATGTAATGTACACCATGGTGACTATAGTTAAAAATACTATATCGAATATTTGAAAGCTGCTGAGAGCACAGATCTTAAAGTTCTAATCACACACACAAAAATGTAACTAAAATATCAGGTCATTTTTACAACAAAACTTTTGCCCTGATTTGACAGTAAATAATTTTTTTTCTGGAAACAAAAGAAATAAATTTAGAGATTTCAGAATAAAACAATAGGGATAGTTTACATACATCTCAAAATTATTTGCATTTTACTTTGTAAATGAAGTACCCAACTGTGTTTTAAAATGATTCTTTTGGACAAAGTAACTATACATACAACTTCTCACAAATTCATATAATCATTAAAGTTAGAAACACCTGAGAAGCTTATAAAATCATAATCTTCCAAAACCAGTTTCTGTTTGAGGAAAAATGCTTTCTGATAAGAGCACATTAAATTATTTTAAAAAAGAAAGTTTATAAAATGTAAATTATCCTTATTTCTTTGATTTGAGTCCAACTACTTAGGTTTTCAGGGAAGAGCTGATGTAAATGAAAAAATCGTTTCCACAAATCCCAGCCCAAATGATTGTAGCTAGCTTTCTTTTATCCAATAATGCTGAGAAATTATCATGAGAAAAAAGTTCAAGCATCTACAGTGGAATAGGAATAATACTAAAAAGCTTTTGTGAATGAAGACTATTTCTTTTCAAAAAGTGTACAGAAGAGTGAAGAAAAAATATGAAGCAGTAATATGAGGGAAGACACAGATCAGTTTCCCAGTTTCACTGTAAAGGTTTTGACAAAAGAGCAAGTTACCTGTAAAATGCATTTTCCACATTTTACCTCTTTTCTAATCTATAAAATAATAAGGTAGCTGTAAATCATAGGATGTTGTAAAGAAAATGTAAAAAGAAATAGCATGTAAAGTATTTAGAACAATACATGATATAAAACAATGGTTATTTACTGAGCATAATGTAATTAAGCAATATCTATCTACTCCCTTGTTTTCATCCTCCCTAACAGAAATCTAGCTTTATTAGGATAGCCACACTTTTCTACTCCCTGCCTTTGAACATTTGCTGCCAAGTGACCAGTTGCATCCCTAACCTCCTGAGAGATTTCTGATTGATCTGAAGCACTCATGGAGTTCTATTTTACCTGTCAGTTATTGGATTGGCTAGGAGTGAGGAATAAAATCTGTACAGTGACATGTTTGTTAGTGTAATTCTAGGAAAGGCTTACTCATTCTTTTTTTTAAAAATAAATTTATATTTTTAAATTTATTTATTTTTGGCTGCACTGGGTCTTTGTTGCTGCGTGTGGGCTTTCTCTAGTTGCGGCAAGTGGGAGCTACTCTTCATTGCGGAGCGCAGCTTTCTCATTGCGGTGGCTTCTCTTGTTGCGGAGCACAGGCTCAAGGGGGGTGGGCTTCAGTTGTTGTGGCTCACGGGCTCAGTAGTTGTGTTTCACGGGCTCTAAAGTGCAGGCTCAGTAGTTGTGGTGCACAGGCTTAGCTGCTCCACAACATGTGGGATCTTCCTGGAGCAGAGATTGAACCCGTGTCACCTGCATTGGAAGGAGGATTCTTAACCACTGCACCACCAGGGAAGTCCCAAGGAAAGGTCTACTCATTCTTAAGAAGGATACATTGGAAATGATTGCCTCTGAGCAGTGCTGATTCAGTATGAAATGCCTAGATTGAGGGGAGGGGTAGTAATATTGTAAACACAGGGGGAGGCATCTTTTTATGGAACTTCTATTGAGGTTTCTAAAATGGACAAATGGAAGGAACTTGGGACTTTAATGACATAACTGTACCATATTTTAAGTTGTATAAAATAATACATTTCCTATTTGTGTAAGCCAGACTGAAATGGAATGTACTTTTACCAACCTAAAACCACAAACATCTGGGGGCTTCCCTGGTGGTCCAGTGGTTAAGACTCCGCACTTCTACTGCAGGGGGTGTGGGTTCTATCCCTGGTCAGGGAACTAAGATCCCATATGCCAGGTGGCACGGCCAAAAAAATTAAAAAATAAATTAAATTAAATTTAAAAAGATGTATATTGTGTGGAAAGTTTTAAAAAACACAAACATCTGAAGTAGTACATTATATTAGCAAAAATATATATTCAACACATGAAAATTAGCATATATCCATATGTAATGAATACATTTTATAGTCTTCAAGTAAAGAGATCACACAAACATAATACTGGGATTTGCATTAGCCTGAATTCTTAAAACAGTAGTGTTATTGAGACTATTTTAAAATGTATACGTGTTTTAAGTAGGTTTGATTTTTAGTAATGGAGACTATTCTTTAAAAGTGCAAAAATCCCTATTGGAAGTCATTCATTCTCACCTATAAACAACATAGTTCTTAGACTTTTTAAAAAAAATTCAACAATGAATTCTTTTCATTGAGCATAATTTTCTTGAATAAGGAGTGTTCAGAACTTCTGATAGGGAACATGACTGGATCTAAACTGTGAAATACATAGTTTAATTCGTAACTAGAAAACCAACCACTGTGTCTAATTGACCATGGCATAAACTGCATTAAGGGTAATCTAAAGCCATGGAAGCAGCAAGCCTAATGAAACAAAGCAGTGGGGCAGAAACAGTTAAGTGTGCTTTTCTCCTTTTTTTTCCTTTTTTTAAAATTGAAGTATAGTTGATTTATAATGTTGTATTAGTTTCACGTGTACAGCAAAGTGATTCAGTTATACATGTATATATATTCTTTTTCAGATTATTTTGCCTTATAGGTCATTACACAATATTGAGTATAGTTCTCTGTGCTATATGCAGTAGATCCTTCTTGGTTATGTATTTTATATATAGTAGTCTGTATATGTTCATCCCAAACTCCTAATTTATCCCCTCCCCTTTCCCCTTTGGTAACCATAAGTTTATTTTCTACGTAGATGATAGATAGATAGATAGATAGATAGGTTCTTTTTCAGATTCTTTTCCTGTATAGGTTATTACAAAATATTGGGTATAGTTCTCTATTTCTTTACAGTAGGTCCTTTAAATGTGCTTTACCTTTGTGTTGAGGTTCCATTTTACAGAATTCTCTAGGATGACTGCTCACTGTTCCTTCTTTCTCATTGCATAAACTGACACTCAGCTTTCCTTTGTGACACTCTCTTGGAGGCTACTCATTCTCCAACATTTTGCATTCTTCAGGATCTGATAATAGGATCAGTGTCTTCTTCACTTCTCAATGTCACTTCTAGATGATCCTCTGCCCTTTCAGAAACCTCTGCTTTAAGACTTCCACTTCCAGCTAAGATAAAGC
Organism: Physeter macrocephalus; assembly: GCF_002837175.3. Classification (NCBI taxonomy): domain Eukaryota; kingdom Metazoa; phylum Chordata; class Mammalia; order Artiodactyla; family Physeteridae; genus Physeter; species Physeter macrocephalus. The sequence goes on along the minus strand of NC_041224.1, from coordinate 124,752,585 downwards.
AGCCAGGAGCAAGCCAAAGATCTAGGTGTGTATGGGAACTATCGCAATTTGATCAAGAATATCTACAAATATCTTACTGAATTTTATTCTTGTCCTCCCAGTACCACAAGACTTCTAACAATTTTGTGGGAAACAGAGAGAGATTGAGAGCATTGGGGGGAGGGGGACTAGACAACAATTAGAAAAACTGAATATGATTTAAAAAAATAAGCGAATCTGATTATATGGGAGTGCCTCTGAGGCTGTCAGAATTTGGGAAGACAGAATCCTAAAGAAGAGGAAGCCATGAAGAGGTGAGTAAAAATCTGTAGCCACATATTCTGTCCTCTCATTCACCAATTCAGGGCATGAGGCAAGAGTCTGAGTATCTGGGCCATGAGCCCAGGAAGAGGGATTATACTAAGAGGCAGAGAAAACAGCAGAGGTTTGGCAGTGTCACAGGGCTAAGGAGACAAAAGTGAGAGACTTGAAGTGTCCAGATTGAGGTGGAAAGGAGAAGAGAACACCTAAGCCTAATGCTCATCTGGTTTTCCATAACAAGATTTGTACTGAATTCTGAAACTGTCCGATACACAAAGCTAAGAAGCCAAACAGAAAACCTGAAGAGAGCAAAACAAAAATGTTGGAAGTCTTGTGGTACTGAGAGACAAGAATAGAGTTCAGGAGGTTTTTCGTAGATATTCTTTATCAAACTGTGAATGTTTCCCTACACTCCTGGATTTCTGAGAATTGTTACAGCAAATGGATGGTGAATTTTATCAAATGCTTTTTCTACAAGGACTGATATAACCATATGATTTTTCTTCCTTAGCCTGTTAACATGGTAGATTACATTGATTTTTGAGTATTGAACCAGTCTTTCATCCCTGGAATAAACCCTATTTGGTCGTGGTATATCGGTCTTTTTTTATAATACTATATAAAATATAATAATGTATTATTGAATTCAATTTGTTAATATTTTGTTGAGGGTTTTTACATATGGATTATTCAGGAAAAATGGTCTTTAGTTTTCTTTTTTGTACTGCTGTTGTCTGGTTTTGATATCAGGATAATACTGGCCTCATAAAAATAAGTTGGAAATTGTTCCCTTCTCTTGGATTTTCTGTAAGAGATTGTGGAGAATTGATATTAATTCTTTAAATTTTCATACAATTACCCACTGAAACTATCTCAACCTAGAGAGTTCTTTTTAAGGAGTTTTTAATTATGACTGTAATTTCTTTAATAGTTCTAGTGCTCTTCAAAGTATTTTTTTTAATGTTGTGTACAACATTGATAGCTTGTGCTTCTAGAGGAATTGGTCTATTTCATCTAAATTGACAAATTCTGTGTATAGAGTTGTTTTCATTATTCCCTCATTAATCTTTTCATGACTGCAGGGTCTGTAATTATATCCTATGTTCATGCCTGATATTGGTACACATTTGTGTCTTTCCTTTCTTACTTTATCAGTCTTGCTAGAAGGTTATTAATTTTATTGATATTTTTAAAGAACCAGACATTTTTTATTCCACTCATTTTTTTTCTTGTTTTAAATTTCCTTGATTGATATCTAGTTTTTATTATTTCCTCATTCTTCTTTTTCTAATAACTTAAAATAAGAGATAGATAATAGATGGAAATCTGAGACATTTCTTCTTTCATAATATACGAATTTACTGCTATATATTTCCCTTTCAGATAATGGAGAAAAAACAGGCAAGAGTTATTTCAATTTTATAGAAAAATTTTCAAAGTAACTCTTTCAATGAATAAACATCAACATGCTACCTTTAAAATTGCTGTTATAATTTTACACATAAAATAGAACTTTGAAATAGTTTAGCTGCTAGAACTGCTATTTAAGTACACTCAATATATCAAAATATGAAAGAATGCCTACTATATTCAGGACACTGTTGGGTATATAATAGTGAATAATAAATTGTTTCTGCTGTAAAAGACTATCGACTTTTTTTTTTCTATCTCCAAGGTACATTCATCTATTTCACTCTCTATCCATTTCTCTATTCATAGCACTCATATAAAAATCTGCAATAGCTTTCTAATGGGTTCCACTGTTTTACAGTTTATTCTCCACACAGCAGTAAGAGTGTTCTTTTTAAAAAAGGGGAAAGGGGAAGCAATTTGGGTTATGTCACTTCTTTGCCTTAATTTTGCCAATTATTTTGTATTATATTTTAAATAAAATCCAATCACCATCCTATGACCTAAAGAGCACCAATAATCTGGTCTTGCCTTCTTCTCAGAAGAATTAATCTTCTTCTCAGAATTAATCTTGTAATTAAATGAATCTCAAATCTCGTAACATTCTCTTCTTTTTATTTCTCTCACGTGGAAAGTCTTAGGGTCCTTTAACTCTGCTGTTCCCGCTCCCTGGAACACTCTGATCTCTAATATTTGCCAGAAATCTGGCAACTTCTTTCACTCAGGGCTCATCTCACCTCAGATGTTTTCTGTTTAGAGAGGCCTTCCATGACCATTTAATCTAATTTGGCCCTTTAAGACATCTTCTCTAACACAAATATTTGTTGTGCTTATAACTGTTAACAGTATTTTAAATCATTTTGTCCATTTAGTTGTTTTAATTACTGAAATTCTGTCTCTTCCTTTTACCCTTTCTGTCTTTCTCGTTTCTGTATTCTTGGCACTTAAAGCAGTTCCTGGTGTGAGATTAATACTCAGTAAAGATTAAATACAAGGTTTATGCAGAATAAAGAGCCTAAACAAAATATTATAATGCAAGGCAAAATGTTATAAGTAAAATAAATGTAAAGTATTATCAAAGCACATGTACAGACTGTTGGTTAGGAGGAGTGTGTTTAGAGTTCTAGTGCTGTAACTATTAGCTGTGACTCTGAACAAATTAATGAACTTTCCTGTGACTTTGTTTCCTTATCAGTGAGATAGTAACAGTAATTACACCATAGAGTTTTGTGGTTTAAATGAGGTTTTACTTGTGAAGCACATGGAATGGTGACTGGCATTAATAAGGCCTCCATAAATATCCTATACTATTAATATTAAATTTTTATATGTGTTATTATCATTATCATTAATGTTATCAAATAATGGAGAGACCTTTGGAATTGAGTAAATTAAAGTTTCAAAGAGGTTTTGGCATTTGAAGATAATATAAAAATTTGATAGGAGGGTTATAATCATAAAAGGAAGAATAAATGAATGAATGGTGTTATATACAACATGTATATATCTATATTTACAAATGTAACTTACATGCATATTTATATCTACCTATATACCATATGTCACAGGATACAAAATGCTATATAAAGCAAAATGCTTCAATCATACCAATTCTGCTTAGGTAAATTCTAATAAGAGAAGATAACAAAATTAAACCCATATGTCATTATTAGTCTATCTGCTATTTGGGGAGGAGAGGGGAAAGCCAACAACATAATTGGAATCAGAAGATATGTAATACTTCTAGTTATGCCTCTCCTTACTGTGGAATCTTGAGCAAGTAACTTAGGCACTAGGATGCTTCGTTTCATTATTTAAATAATAAAATAGCACTAAGAAGATGTACCCCACAGAATTAATGTGGAAGTTAAAGATATTGTATAGGTTAAAAGATTTAGCAGATGATAGAGTGAGTGACCAAATAGGCACTGGCAATAGTTTCACAGATGTGAATATGTACTAACCTTCTAGTAGCAGATAAAAATCAATGAAATATTTATCCTATTTTTATAATAGCTGAAAGATTGCATTGAAAATAAATTTCTACACACTACTTCATGTAAAATATTGATAGATAACTAATAAGGACCTACTGTATAGCACAGGGAACTCTATTCAATACTCTGTAATGACCTGTATGGGAAAAAACTCTAACAAAGAGTAGATACATGTATATGTATAACTGATTCACTGTGCTGTACACCTGAAACTAACACAGACTGTAAA
>NC_041224.1:124738033-124748620 GCF_002837175.3 Physeter macrocephalus | reverse complement strand
TAACCTATAATGGAAAAGAATCTGAAAAAATATATATATATATAACTGAATCACTTTGCTGTACACCTGAAACTAACACAATATTGTAAATCAACTATAATTCAATTTAACAAAAAATTATGTGTGTTCTTCCATACCTTGTACACTAAAACAACCCAAATAACACATTTGCTCCAAAAAAAAATAAACTTCTACAAATGTTCTCATATCATCTTGCTATATATTAATATTGCAAAGAGAAAGAGTAAAGGAAGGAAAGAGAGAGAGACAGAAAGTGCAAACACACAGGGAAGGAGAAAATAGACATTTGCAAGTATGCTCTTGGGATAGACAGGTAAAGATAATATGACCTAAAATAGATGTTCAATAAATATATAGCATTAAAAAGTATGATCTTATCTTGTCCTCATATTACTAGCAATACCTCTCTTTCTTAGTAGACACAGATAGCTTAAAAAGATTACTTGTATTGTCCAAGTTACTCATTAAGATGCTCATTTCCTTTTGAATTGTCCAGGAAAAAATACAGATTTGTGTTTTAATCTCTCCATTTTGAAAACAAGCTATTACTGCATTCTATTTTTAAGAGGACAAAAATAATGACAATGTTCTGACTGAATATCTCTATTTACATTTCTAATAGAAAACATAACTATTCTTTTGTCATCTTTAACTTTGAAATGATAGCAACTGATAGTGAGCAAAATGCACATCTAAAAGAAAGATATTTTCTATAGTGCATTATGCCATAATTTAAACAGTTATGGTTTTATCATTGAATAAGCTGAAACTGTACTTATTCAATGTAAGGCAATGAAAATTTTTTGAATTTGTTTTTATTTTGGCTAATAGGAGTACCAAAAATGAGTTCTGTCCTCTGAAGATGCTACTGTGAGGGAATATGGCCACATTCAATCTGATTATACTGATTTAGAATTGTGTAAACAATACTACTTAACAATTTTATACAATTTAAGATCAGCATCTTGTTCCTTATTTGAATTTCAATATGGTCAAATGAAGAATGGTTTAATAATATCTAGATACTAATCTAATGATTTTTCATGGAAATAATTGGACTATTTGGAGAATTAAAACTCTGAGATCAATTTTGTATGTCTCAAGATGTATTTGTGTATTCTCAAGGACTGTATAGACATGGTCTGCACAAAAAAATAATTATTCTACAGATTTGTTATTTCTATTATGTTAGCAGTCATACAGTAGATGGCTAACATGCAGAAACAAGATCATAACTTTTATTTTGTTTTTTTTCTAATTCTGTTGGCTTGTACTTTCCAAACAATGTTTAAAAAATAGAGGAAAAAGCAGGCATCATAGTTATGTTTATTGGTTATCTTGCTGGTATTATACTATTAATATTATATTTAATAATTAGCTATTGGAAATGAAAAGTATCTAATGCTCTAGAAGGTATACAAATGAGGCCACTTCTCCTCATTTCCACCTCTAGTTCAATGTGTTGTGTGTTTAGACTCGGGTCTATCCTGTATTTGACCTTACCAAAAAAGACATATAGTCCATCCAGGAAGGAGTTCCAAGAGAAGGCACGTATCTCAGGACAAAACCCCTCTGAACAAACCTAGATAACTCCTTTCTGTATGTTTCAAATGGGACCATCCTATACTTTAGAATTTCATTTTGAGCTTATAATGCCTGTTAAATTATTCAGGTAAAAACTTCATTGTGTAATATCCTCATCTTTGCTCCTGTGGATCCGCGCAGTCTGCGGGGCGAAATGCATCAGTTTAACCAACATCTCAATGCCTTCTGTTCAGTGCAGTCTTCCTTCCAAAGAATTCATTTCTGATTTTAACAGATGCCTTCTGGAGACAATGTTTTATCCAGAAGGGGGGACTTCTTTCATTGAAACACTTTTTTTGTCCAATTGGCAAAAATGTTTTAAAATTGTCTTGCAGACCACCATGCAAGTGGCCACCTACTCCACTTCTTGAGTTGTTCTCCATGGCAGAAAGGGTAAGTTCTCTGAAAAGAGGCAAGGGACATTTCTATACCTTAAAGCATCTCTGAATCAGGCTCTGATTCCAACTTTGTATTTCTATGGTTGTCATTTATTCTTAGACCAAAGTAAATCCTGAATGGATATTATATATATCTAAATATTAAAATTAATTTATAGGTTTTGAAAACAGGGGTTTGTAGATTCTGAAAAATCAGAAAACAAAACAGGTCTATAAGAAAGTTTGAATTTTTATTAGAAGTTTGTGTTAGCTAATGTTGAATAAATCATAATAGAGAAACTGTTTCTGTGTAAAGCTGAGGAAAATGATCTGTGAAAAATATTTATGTACACGGCCATTCTATTCCATTGAGGTACAATGCAGGTGAGTATGAATTTGGATTCCAGTGCTAAGGATAAATACTCTTTATCCTACATTTTAATGGGACTAGGACATTTCTCCTATCTTAATTATAATTATTATAATCTGGTTCTACAGTGTCAACAAAATATCCAGTGCTGGGATTTTGCCTGTTGCTGTATTTGCCAGACTTTGCTATAAATCTCCTCTGCAGCCGTCTCATTGTGTTTGGACTGTGATTGCCTTGTCATTCCTGCATCCTAACTGCAAAACACTAATCTCCTAAATTAGAAAATAAACACTTTCATTTATAAAATATAGAAATGGTCTTATAGTATGCAGAGCTGGCACTGTGGCACAATTATAATTAATGCTTTGTCTCTTTAGACCAGTAATGATGAGTTAGATGATTAAAACAATACACATTGTGGGTAGGAAAACTCACTATATAAAAGTGGGAATTTTAAAATAAGATCTATCTTCAAATCCCAGAATTTTGCAAGAAAATTTCATTCCTTCCTGGAAACTGAATGTTGATTGTTGAATTACATTCACTACACTATCTCCATCCAACATCATTTTCTGAAAATTATAATCCCATATGACACACAAAAATTTAACAGAAAGGTGGTATTTTTGGATATACACTTTTACAAATAAGAAATGATCATTATTTTACTATACCTCAAGTTCTTATTCTACTTCAAGCACTGCTCTAAGAATCTACCTGCATTGCTTTTTAATTCTCCTAAAAAAAGTAGGACATGCATGCTATTTATATACTAGTACAGATGAGAAAAGTGAGGAAAACAAATGATTAAATGTTAGGTTGAACCATATGATATTATTTTGTAAATTTAAAAAAATCCAAATATCAGCAATTTTCTATGGCTCAAACTAATGTAGAAATCAACATCAGCCAGGCTGCAAGTGACACACTCAGGATACAGACATGGACAACCTGGCTCCTGACCAGGGCCAACTCTTCTAAAATTAAGGCTTTGCTCTTCTTGATCTTTTGTTGTTTCCTGGAGTCCCAATAAATCCCCTTCTTATCTTGGGTACTCTCTGGACCTACCTTCTTAGATATCTGCAAATTCTTTTCTGTCTTCTTTCAAAAACTTCTTTCTGATTTTGAATATATTTCCACAAATATTTACTGAATATCTACAAGTTATAGGAAATTACACGAAAGCTCATTAGACTTTCAGGTCATACAGACCTCTGTAATTTTGGCTTTACCACAGGTCTTTGGGAAAATTATAATACTCTTGATCCTCAACTTTATCAACTACAAATTGAGAATGATAATGCCTGTTTTGAAGGACTCTGATAAGATTTAAAATTATAGAGAAAATAGAAGAAAGAGTTAAAGAAACCAAGCTCATTTTATGAGGCTAGAATAATAGTAATACTAATACCAGGTAAGTACAATGCAAAGAAAAGAACATTATAGACCCATTTTACCTTTGAACTGTAACTCAAAAATCATAAATAAATTTAAATTAATGTTATTTAATTATTGATTAAATAAATAAAATATGTTAAAAAGTTAAATATTAGCTGACTAAATCCAAGTGTTCTAAAAAAATATTACTTTAGAATCAAGTACCTTTACATTTAAAATGCAAGGACATCTTAACATCAGAATAAATCTAATGACAATTTACCACATTAATAAGTTAAAAGTGAAAATCATATGACTACCTCAATAGTAGTGGTAAAATTATTTTATATGCTCCAACACATATTTATGATGAAAAGTCTTAAAAATTAAAAATAGAAAGGAATGTTAACTTAAGAGTATTTACTAAACAAAATCATAGCAAATATAAGATGCCCAGAATCATCACTACTGTTTAGCATAGTACCATTATCCCTGAGCACCAATATTATAGATGAAAATATATAAATATCTAAATATTGGAAAATGAAATGACTCATTAAATTAACAAATGACTTGAAAATCTTTATAGAAATCTATGTTCAACAATTTTTTTATTACCAACAAAATAATTCTGCGGGGTTGTTAGAAATAAAATCAACTAATATAATTTTATAGTATCTCTTTATACCATAAATAACAAGTAGAAAATGGTTTCTATAATATCAGTTATAGGGATCTTAAAAGGCCTTAAAACTCTAAAAAGACATGAAAGATCATGAAAAAAATACAAAGAGGCCCAAGTAACCAAGATACGCCTTACATTGAATGCAATCCCATTCAATACTGCAGTTTGATATTTTTAAGGATTTTTTAAAAACTTATTATAAAATTTATTTAAAAAAACAAAGATCCACAAACAGCTAACTTAACCTTAAGAAAATTTAAAAAGAAGAGTAACAGGAGGAATCGCTTTATCACACATTAAAACATACTACAAAGCCATAATAATAAACATTGTATAGTATTGGTGCACAAACAGAAAGTTATCTAATTAGACAAATACAGACCTGAAAGAATGAACCTTAATATATGATTAAAATGAACCAACAATCCAATGATGAATGTATAGACTGCTCAAGGCATTGCATTTGGAAAGCTGACTCATTACATGGAGATAAAACGAAACCCCTATCTAATACCACATTCCAGAGTGAACTGTAGATTGACCAAAGACCTAATGTGAAAGATAAAATTATAGTGCTTATAGAAAAATGCAAGAAATATCTAGAATCTGGATTTTTAAATAAATTTTCAAATATACAAATCATTAAAAATAGACACATTTAAAATTATAATGTTTATAGAAAAATGCAAGAAAGTACTGGATCAAAATTTTTTAGCAAACTCAAATATACACATCATTAAAAATAGTCAAATTTCATCAAATCATAATTAATTATTTCTGTTCCATTAAAACACCACTATCAAAATTATAGAGAGACAATGATAGGAGAAATTACTGTACATATTGTCAATCAAAGGGGAAATACAGCATTCACTGTGCAAAACAAGTATATTATAAAAAGGCAAGTACAGAAGAGGATTCCTTTTTTAAAAAAGCTAATAGTATATGAAAATAAATTCAAAATTATTATCAAGTTAATGACTGTTAAATAATTAACAATGGGATATCATTTTATACCTATTTGATTTGTTAAAGTAAAACACTGGGAAATATCTAATATTGGCAGGATGAAAAACTACAGGAATTATTATGATTTGCTGCTCATGGACCCTGGGCAGCCATTCTGAAGAGCAATCTGGACCTACGTGATCAACTTAAATACAAGCATATGCTATGGCCCATCAACTCTTTACCAAGGCATATTTTTCCTCAAGAAATTCCTACATAGCACCTTAAGAGGACATGTATAAGTTGCTTATTACATAGTTGCAGCTCACCTTGCATTGAAATGAAACTATGTGACTTATTCTAAATAACCACAGGAATTAGGTAAAAGTGCTCTACATCACCTACTGATATGGCTTCTAAACTGCTCATGAAATCCTCTGGTTGCTTTTTCTTTGCTCATTTACAGGACAGATGCAGAAAATCCAGTGAAAGTTTTAAAAACTACTATATACAATGAGCCTGCTAGATGGACGTTAAAGAACTGACAGATTAAATCACCACCACCGGGGTGCAAATCCACTCACTAACAGTCCCCGGGGCTGTGGTATGACTGAGTTATTTTCTGAACCACTAACATTTAGCACGTTATTGTTACCTCTGCATAGCCTAGCCTACCTAACAAATATGGGGGAGGGAGAGAAAACCATATAAGAAAATAACCTACAGGGACCCAGGAACATTACACAAACTTGGTGATAAATTTTAGTTGTAGCTTAAAGAATGATTAAGCTTTGGAGTCCTTGTCACTACAAAGAGTTTTAGTTCAAGGTGACAGCCTTTCTAAAGGATATATAGTATGTGAGTTCATAGTAGAAGGAAGAAATAACAAGTACACTAATATCTGTGTGCACAATTGGAATAAGTTCAGTACAGTAGAGAAACATGGCTGGAAATCATGATTAGTCCAGATCATAGCAAAAATATTAAAATATTTCAATTCTTTGCTATGGTTTAATCTTATGTTTTGGTTAGCTATTGCTGTGAAATAAACTACAACAAAATTCAACACAACAATTTTATTCTGTTCACAATTTAATGAGGCAGGAATTTGGGAAGGACTTGGCTTGTTTGTTCATATCTGATCAACATGAGATCAGATGGAGCAGCTTAGACTGCAGGTTGCAGTTCCAGTGTATCTTCTTCACTCATATGTCTGGAGCCTTGATGGTCTTTCTCTCTCATGGTATCCTTCATCCAAGGTCTCCTCACATGCCTTAGGCTTCACAAATCATGGCAATTTACACTTTTTACAAAGCAACTTGCTTTCAAGACTCAAAAAGTATAAAATTACAGGCCAGTTAAGGCCCTCTCCAGGAAGTAATGCAGCATCAAGTCTACCTTATCCAATGGTCAAAGCTGTAATACATACTAGATTGAAGTGGCTAAAGAGAGAGACTGGTTCTGATGGGAAACAGCCAAGGTCACATGAGTAGTAAGAAATACTGTTTTGTAAACATTTCTGATAAATGACCATGGCCATTAATAGAGAAGACATTAAAGGTTTTTGAGAATAGAAACATCTTAACACTTATGTTTTACGACTAAAATCTCTGGTTAATTAGGACAAAGAGATTAGTGGCAAAATACACAAATAGGGAGGAGGGAGGGAAGAAAGAAAGCAGGCAAATTAAGAGGATATTACATATATTCCAAGTAGAAGTGGGTTGGGGCAAAGACCAGTGATGAAAAAGTGTGAGTACAGGAACTATTGTGTAGGAAAACAGAATATTTTTTATAGAGTGAAAGTGAAGAAGTTGGAGAAGTGAAAGATAAATTAAATTGTTTTTTATAATCTAGATGATTAAAAGAATAGAACAGTTGATTGATGTAGAAACACTTGGGAAAGAACAAGTTTGTTGGATCTGAAGTACTATTTGAACAAAGAATGTTGCTGTCAAATTGTGCATTTGGAAACATAGGTCCAAAGATTCTACCTAAGGACTGAGATGAAAGTCATCTGTAAAGGAGTGACAGTTAAAGTCATGAGACTAGATGAAATCACATATGGGTAGAGTAATGAGAAAAAACACAAGGCCTAAGGACAAAACACCTACTTAACTTTTTCAGCCTCTGTTTGGATGAAGGCTTTGAAGTTTTTTAGGTCATACTAATGTTGATTAATTTGGACATCAATCAGTCCTTGGCTACACAAAGCGTTTTAATTCTAATTTACACACCTGAGGTGTTTTCATGTGAAGTTATTTCTAAATTTTCTCAAATAACTTACCTTTCAAAGGTTATCATTTCTGAATCCAAAGTCTTGTATTACTTTAGAGGACTGTTATTGGAACATCATTATCTTGAAATTTTCAACTAATTTTTGTACTATTGTATTTGGCTTACAACAACTGGAAATAAAGCAAATTTTTAAAAACTGACTGGCAAGAAAAGAGTTAAAGTTCCAGATTTTGTCTATTATGAATCATGAAAACCCAGAAAAAATAATCATAATTTATCATGAAAGACATAGTGATAAGCTTTTGAGGATTTTTATATGGAAGACTGTCATGGTCTCAACTCTGTTTCATGAATCAGGAAAACTTCATTTACTTTTTACTTGCATTATAATTTTTGTTCATTTTACTCTTAAAGTTGATTTTTAAATGACTTTATCATTCTTTAAATATGTTTTTCCAATTGTTACTCTAATGTTCTTGGAAGTCAGTATGAGAAAGGGTTGCTGTGCAAATTAGCCAGCATCATATGAAGTGGAACTTCAAAGCAGATGCATTGAAGCATTGAATTTAGATATTTCCTTTACTGACCATGTTTATTTTAATAATTTTTATTATAGCTTAGACTAATGCCTGTTTCAAGCATAGTGTATCAGGTATTTCCAGCAATAGAAAGTGGATTCTGTATATAATCTAGAACCAATTTGTCTAAATTTCAGGACTCTGAATGAAGTTCAGATAAATAACATGAAGCAAATGCATATGTATGGTTAAAAAATGGTTTCTCAGAATTTCCTAGAGTTGCAGGATTTAATGTTAAAAATGCTTAATGTCCTCTTTGTTCCCTGGTGCACGAGGAGAGGTGTTTAAGTGCGCCACTTAAAGGAGCTCCAGAAACGGGCGTGGAGCTGCCGAAGAGACATGAGACTTTTTCTTGCCTCTCTGTTTCCTGGTGCGCGAGGAGAGGGGTTTAAGCGCGCCGCATAAAGGAGCTCCAGAAGTGGGTATGAGCCTTGGCTGTCGGCGCAGACACCAGAGATGGGCGTGGGACACTAGGGCTGCAGCTGCCGCCACCAAGAGGCTTATGTGCGAGCACAGGTCACTCTCCACACATCCCCTCCTGGGAGCCTGTGCAGCCCGCCACTGCTGGGGTCCCGGGATCCAGGGACAACTTCCCCGGGAGAACACGTGGCGCGCCTTGGGCTGGTGCAGCGTCACGCCGGCCTCTGCTGCCGCGGGCTCGCCCTGCATCCGTGCCTCTCCCTCCCCCCGGCCTGAGCCAGAGCCCCCGAATCTGTTGCTCCTTTAACCCCGTCCTGTCTGAGCGAAGAGCAGACGCCATTGGACGACCTACGTGCAGAGACGGGGCCAAGTGCTAAGCTGAACCCCAGGAGCTGTGCGAACAAAGAGGACAGGGGGAGGTCTCTCCCAGCAGCCTCAGAAGCAGCGGATTAAAACTCCACAAACAACTTGAAGTGCCCTGCATCTGTGGAATACCTGAATAGACAGTGAATCATCCCAAGTTGAAGAGGTGGACTTTGGGAGCAAGATATATTATTATTTTCCCCTTTTTCTATTTTTTTTTGTGTGTATGTTGCTGTGTGAGATTTTGTCTGTATAGCTTTGCTTTCACAATTTGTCCTAGGGTTCTGACCAAACCGTTTTTTTTTTCTTTAAAAAATTTTTCTTCTTAATAATTATATTTTATTGGAATAACTTTATTTTATCATACTTTATTTTATCTTCTTCCTTTCTTTCTTCCTTTCTTTCTTCCTTTCTTCCCTCCATTCTTGCTTCCTTTCTTACTGTCTTCCTTCCTTTCTTCCCTCATTTCTTCCTTCCTTTCTTCCTGTCTTCCTCCCTTTCTTCCCCCTTCCTCCCTTCCTTCCTCACTTCCTCCCTCCCTTCCTCCCACTCTTCCTCCCTTCCTTCCTTTCTTGCTTCCTTCCTTCCTTTATCTTTTCCTTCCTTCCTTTCTTCCTTCCTTCCTTTCTTTCTTTACTTTCTCTTATTTCTCCCTTTTATTCTGAGCCGTGTGAACTAAAGTTTCTTGGTGCTCCAGCCAGGAGTCAGGGCTGTGTCTCTGAGGTGGGAGAACCAACTTCAGGACACTGGTCCACAAGAGACCTCCCAGCTCCACGTAATATCAAATGGCAAAAATCTCCCAGAGATCTCCATCTCAACACCAAGAACCAGCTTCACTCAACGACCAGCAAGCTACAGTGCTGGACACCCTATGCCCAACAACTAGCAAGACAGGACTACAGCCCCAACCATTAGCAGAGAGGCTGCCTAAAATCATAATAAGGCTACCAACACCCCAAACCACACCACAAGACTTGGACCTGCCCACCAGAAAGACAAGATCCAGCCTCATCCACCAGAACACAGGAACTAGTCCCCCCAAACAGGAAACATACTCAACCCACTGAACCAACCTTGGCCATTGGGGACAGACACCAAAAGCAACGGGAACTACGAACGTGCAGCCTGCAAAAAGGAGACCCCAAACACAGTAAGCAAAATGAAAAGACAGAAAAACACACAGCAAATGAAGGAGCAAGGTAAAAACTCACCACACCTAACAAATGAAGAGGAAATAGGCAGTCTACCTGAAAAAGAATTCAGAATAATGATAGTAAAGATGATCCAAAATCTTGGAAATAGAATAGACAAAATTCAAGAAATATTTAACAAGGACCTAAGAAATAAAGAGGAAGCAAGCAACGGTGAGCAACACAATGAATGAAATTAAAAATACTCTGGATGGGATCAATAGCAGAATAACTGAGACAGAAGAACGGATAAGTGACCTGGAAGATAAAATAGTGGAAATAACTACTGCAGAGCAGAATAAAGAAAAAAAGATGAAAAGAACTGAGGACAGTCTCAGAGACCTCTGGGACAACATTAAACGCACCAACATTCGAATTATAGGGGTCCCAGAAGAAGAAGAGAAAAAGAAAGGGACTGAGAAAATATCTGAAGAGA
>NC_041224.1:124735805-124737084 GCF_002837175.3 Physeter macrocephalus | reverse complement strand
GAGAAGACTCAAATCAATAGAATTAGAAATGAAAAAGGAGACGTAACAACGGACACTGCAGAAATACAAAAGATTATTAGAGATTACGACAAGCAACTGTATGCCAATAAAATGGACAACCCGGAAGAAGTGGACAAATTCTTAGAAAAGCACAACCTGCTGAGACTGAACCAGGAAGAAATAGAAAATATGAACAGACCAATCACAAGCACTGAAATTGAAACTGTGATTAAAAATATTCCAACAAACAAAAGCCAAGGCCCAGATGGCTTCACAGGCGAATTATATCAAACATTTAGAGAAGAGCTAACACCTATCCTTCTCAAACTCTTCCAAAATATAGCAGAAGGAGGAACACTCCCAAACTCTTTCTATGAGGTCACCATCACCCTGATACCAAAACCAAACAAAGATGTCACAAAGAAAGAAAACTAAAGGCCAATATCACTGATGAACATAGATGCAAAAATCCTCAACAAAATACTAACAAACAGAATCCAACAGCACATTAAAATGTCATACACCATGATCAAGTGGGGTTTATTCCAGGAATGCAAGGATTCTTCAATATACGAAAATGAATCCACGTGATACACCATATCAACAAACTGAAGGAAAAAAACCATATGATCATCTGATTGATGCAGAGAAAGCTTTTGACAAAATTCAACACCCATTTATGATAAAAACCCTGAAGAAAGTAGGCATAGAGGGAACTTTCCTCAACATAATAAAGGCCATATATGACAAACCCACAGCCAGCATTGTTCTCAATGGTGAAAAACTGAAACCATTTCCTTTAAGATCAGAAACAAGACAAGGTTGCCCACTCCCACCACTCTTATTCAACATAGTTTTGGAAGTTCTAGCCACAGCAATCAGAGAAGAAAAAGAAATAAAAGGAATCCAAATTGGAAAAGAAGAAGAAATGCTGTCACTGTTTGCAGATGACATGATACTATACAAGAAAATCCTAAAGATGCCACCAGAAAACTACTAGAGCTAATCAAAGAATTTGGTAAAGTAGCAGGATACAAAATTAATGCACAGAAATATCTGGCATTCCTATACACTAATGATGAAAAATCTGATAGTGAAATTAAGAAAACACTCCCATTTACCATTGCAACAAAAAGAATAAAATATCTAGGAATAAACTCACCTAAGGAGACAAAAGACTTGTATGCACAAAATTATAAGACACTGATGAAAGAAATTAAAGATGATACAAATAGATGGAGAGATATACCATGTTCTTGGATTGGAAGAATCAACATTG
>NC_041224.1:124726772-124735028 GCF_002837175.3 Physeter macrocephalus | reverse complement strand
TACAGAGTGAAGTAAGTCAGAAAGAGAAAAACAAATATCGTATGCTAACACATATATATGGAATCTAAGAAAAAACAATGTCATGAAGAGACTAGGGGTAGGATGGGAATAAAACACAGACCTACTAGAGCATGGACTTGAGGATATGGGGAGGGGGAAGGGTAAGCTGTGACGAAGTGAGAGAGTGGCATGGACATATATACACTACCAAACGTAGGGTGGATAGCTAGTGGGAAGCAGCCGCATGGCACAGGGAGATCAGCTAGGTGGTTTGTGACCACCTAGAGGGGTGGGATAGGGAGGGAGGAAGACACAAGAGTGAAGCGATATGGGAACATATGTATATGTATAACTGATTCACTTTGTTGTAATGCAGAAACTAACATACCATTGTAAAGCAATTATACTCTAATAAAGATGTTAAAGAAAATTGTATACATTTACAGGGAATGCCTAGGGTATAGCAAATTAACACTATAAAACAAACAAACAAAAATGCTTAATGTGCATTCTATATCAGGGATTTGATTACAGGAAAGATGGAAAGTTATTAGTGAAGTCATTATGGCAGGTACATTGATAACATGTGATGACATATAGCCATTTAAATAATGCAGAGGAGAATATAAATTGAAGTAAAAACATTTAAGTTATATAGTTAATGAAAGTATGGTTACCAAGTAGTAATTCTAGTTCAGATGAGTAATTGAACATGTTGAATGTTCCTTCCAAAATGTAAAAATGAAAACAATTAATCACAGCATGGGAAACAAAACCAATGTCACTAGCAAGGAAAGAAGAGAACCTATTTTGCAAGA
Source organism: Physeter macrocephalus (assembly GCF_002837175.3). Lineage (NCBI taxonomy): Eukaryota > Metazoa > Chordata > Mammalia > Artiodactyla > Physeteridae > Physeter > Physeter macrocephalus. Next base: position 124,734,210 of record NC_041224.1, on the reverse strand, counting down.
CATTTTCTTGATGAATACTTTAATATGTCTTAGATATTTATTTCTCTTAGGAGTGGAATTGTTGAGTCATTGTAATTTGACATTAAATTATATAAGTAACTACCAAAATATTTTTAGAAAATATGTATGAGTCCCAATTGCTCTATAGCCTTACCAACACTTGCTATCACCAGTTCTTTTTAATTTTAGGGAATCTAATGTGTGTATAGAAGTATTGTATTTTAGTTTTAATTTACATTTCTCCAAAGAATAATGAGGTTATTCACCTTTTATGTGTTTAATGTCCATTTTTATTTTTTTATGAACTGTATGTACAAACTTTTATCTATTTTTAATTGAATCATGTGTCTTAATGAGTTATAAAATTCTTATTATATTTGAATAGAAATGCTTCGATATATATGATGTATACAATATTAGATAGAAAATGAATATAAATATAAAATAGTATTAAATATATAATGAATATTAAATATATAATGAATATTAAATGTATAATGAATATTATTCATATAAGTATAGTGTATGAAATGTGAAATACATATGCATTTTTCATATTAAGGGTATCTTTCAAACAGAAAACATTTTTTAGCTTGATAAAGTGCAATGTAACTTTCTTTTATAATTAGTGTTTTTGGTGTCCTGTTTATAAAATCTTTGCTTCTCATAAAGTCACATATATTATCTCTTATGAGATTTAGATGTTGGCTTTAAGTTTAAATGTATACTCCACTTTAAGTTAATTTTCATGTATGGTGTGAAATATGAGCTGAGGCTTGTTTTTCACATATCAGTATCCAGATATTCTGGCACAATTTCTAAGGAGACTACCCTTTCCATATTTAATTACTTTGGTAACTTTGTCAAAAATCAATTGAGAATATATGTGGAGACCTGCTTGTGAACTCTTTTTTCTGTTCCATTATTCTATGTGTCTATACTTATAGTACTGCCAAATGTGTTAATTATTTTAGCCTTTTAGTAAGTCTTGAAATCATGTGGTTTAAACCTCTAACTTTGTTCTTTTTCCAAAATTTTCAGGCAATTTGACATTACTTGCATTGCCACCTATGCTTTACAATCACCTTGTCAATTTCCATTAGAAAATTGATCTATGGATCAATTTAAGGAGAACCAACATCTTAGTAACATTTAGTCTTCCAATCCATGATCAATGTATTTCTCTAAATATATTGATACATTCTTTATTTCCTTTAGCAATGTTTTGTATTTTTCTGCAAAAGGTCTTGTACATATTGTGCTAAATTTTTTTCCTATTTCATGCTATTGTAAATAATATTTTTAAGTTTCATAATTCAATTGCTCATTATTAGTACAATTATATATATAAGTAGGAATTTATCACAGTGCAATAATATATAGAAGTGCACTTGATTTTTTGTGTATTGATATTTATCATGCAGACTTGCTAATTTCACTTACTAGTTCTAAGTAGTTTTTTTGTAGATTCATTAGGATTTTCTATGCTAAAGGTCATGTCCTCAAAGTTTTAATATGTATACATTTACAATATGTATTCATTTTATTTTATTTTCTTGCCTATTAAACTTATTAGGACATTAACTGCAAGGAAGGTTGAATAGAAATGGAAAGAAAAATCATACTTGCTTAATTTCCTATTTTACAGAGAAATTACTCAATTTTTTACCATTAAGTATTTGTTTAGTTACAGGTTTTTGAAGAAGTCCTTAATCAGCTTCTGTTTTTAATTTACTGAGCAATTTTAGTCATAAAAGAATGATTTTATTAAGTCATTTTCTACATATATATGGAAATTTTATATGATTTTTTCATTATTCTCTTAATACTGAAATTCATTAACATTATGTTCAAAGAATTCTCTTATTCTTTCACTATATGAAGAATGTATGATGAAATCCTCCTTTCATTCCTAATAATAATTTTGATATTTTCTTTTTTCTTGATTAGTCTAGCTAGAATTTTACTAATTTTAAAAATCTTTTAAAAGAAAGCTTTTACTTTTACTAATTTTCTGTTTGTTCATTTCTTCTTTCATTGACTTTTACTCCCTTCATTTTATTTCCTCCATTTGGTTTATTTTGAGTTTACTTTTAGTCTTCTTTTTCTAATTCTAAAGGAAGAAGTTTAAATAATTTAAATTATTTTTTTCTTGCTTAATATAAGTGTTTAATGTTATACATTTTCTTCTTAGTATTGCTTTAGCATCATTCCATGAACTTTAATGATGATGTTTTTATTAACGTTTAGTTCAAATTTTTTAGTAGGAAAGGGAAGCCAAAGAACACTTCTAGACATTAGAGCAATCAGCAAAAGACATAGATGCATGAAAGAGAAGGAAAGAACATGGAACTCAGAGACTAAAATTCCAGTAGAAATTCTAACAAGAGTTCCCAAATGTAATATCAAATGAAATGGAGGGTAGAAAATAAAGAATTATTGTAACATATAATCAGGAGGTGAATCACTGAATAAAGAAGGAAGAAAAACAAAGAAAGAGGCTATCACAATAATACTCCAGGTGAAATGGGATAAAATTCTAGGTCAGGGCTATGGCTATGAGGGTAGAAAAGAGATTACAATGGAGTCCTTTTTAATGGAAAACACAATTGTATTCTCGTTTGTTTAATACCTTAAACTTTATTTTTATTCACTTACACTGCTATCATTATTATTTGCTCAGCTTTCATTCTTGAATGTCATATCTTCTTTCTTAATTTTCTCTTTGAGTACATCCTCTAAAAGTTATTTTAATATTTTTGTCTGAAAATATATCCTTTAGAACAGATTTTCTTAAAGTTATTTCTGAGGATACTGGGATACTTGAGACCATTTTAAAGAACTCTCTTACTATTTTCTCACATTTTTATACCTTTCTTATTGTATTATATTGATAGTGCAAAAACAATGATGAGGATGCATTGGCAAGAATCAAGGCATTGACACCAAATTGTTCTAGAAGCCATTGTATTCTTCACCTCTATATACAGCAGTAAATGTTAAATGCTAGATTCACTTTAAGATGTCCTTGATAAAGCATTAAATTATGAGCCCCAACTTTCTCTTGAAACTACAAAAGTGGTAATCATGTGTTAAAAATGAGGTATTAACCAACGAGGATATAGAGAACAGAAGAGGATAAAATAAAAACGTTAAAATTTAGAGAGTAGATAGATATGTAGTACCTCCCTTAGAAAAGTTTTTTAATCTTCCCTTTTCTTTCATGGCCTTGACTGGTCAGTTATTTAGTAAAATATCTCTCAGTTTTGATTTGAATAATGTTTTCTTGTGATTAGATAGGGACTGTTCATTTTGGCAAGAACTCTAGAGGTAATGCATCCTTCTCAGTGCATAAATACATGATACTGATATGTTCTCTTATTGCTAATGTCAAATTTGATGACTTGGTTAAGGTGTTGTCTGCAAGATTTACCCATAAAGTTATTGTTTTCTTTGCATTTAATAATTAAGTCATGAGAAGTTTCAATGACACTATATAAATGTCTTGTTTATCATCATATTTTCGCCAACTAGTTTTATCATGCAACAATGGATTTTGCGTGCTACAATTATTACTGTGATGTTTGCCTTATTATTGTTTTCTATTTTTAATTATTTCTACGTTTATTAATTGGAATTTTATTGTAGGGAAAATTTGTCCCTACTCCACAATTTATTGGTTGATTGACTCAACTTGTTAATATCAATGTGACTTATAATTACTTTATTATATGGGTTCCATTTCAACTCTATCATTTATTTTGTTTCTAAAATTGTCCTAGCTCTGGTCATTTGTAGCTCCTTCATATTGGCTCCTGTGTCCTTTAAACATGGCTTCATCATTTTTGGAACACATAGTTACTTCCTGGCACTATAAAACATTTTAATCTCATCTTATGTTTCTCTGACTCTGCTCTAGAGTCAGGTATTTTCTCTACAGATTCCTGCTTCTTTCATTTGAGAACAGCATTGGGCACTATACATGTTTACTGCTAATGAGTTTTCATGCCTTTTAGGCCCCCTCAGTGAACAGAACATTATATTAACACATGCACATATACACATCTACATTTATCTCTCAATCCACCTATAGATAGATAGATGGATAGTTAGACAGACAGACTGACTGAGCTTGCATTTCTATGAATATCTCCGATTAAAATCCAACACACAGGGTTCATTCTAGACTCCCCATTTTCTTATTTGTTACTTTTTCTATGACAGTAGATGCATGGTTCTCATTATCTATGCTTACATATTTCTTAAATCCTAATATCCAAAGAAAGTAGTTTTAGAACAGCTAGCCCATACCTCTATGAAAAATAAATTTAATAACTAGACCATAATATTATAGTTATTTTTGTCTTTAGCCTTACAGTTTACAGTCAAAATACTACTTTTCAATATTTCTTAGCTTTGTTCTTTTCTTCACCAATCCCTTCAGTGTATATAATATATATTTGTATTACATTATTATATTTGTAATAAATGAGCTTTCTGCTCAATATTTATATCCCTTTTTTAATATAAAAAAGTTACATTCTATATAAACCCTTACTTTTTTCAACTTAGCATCATATCCTGGAAATCACTCCATTTCAACTCATAAAAATCTTCTGCATTCTTTTTTACAGTTGCATAGTAATCCATTCTGTAGATATGTCATAGTTTATTAAAACACTATCCAATATATGAGCATTTAGGTTGTTCCAATTATTTGAGATACTTCAAAATGCTGAAATAAATAACCTTTCATTGAGCAATTTTTTTTTCAGATTATGGGAGATGTATTATCATGGTAGATTCTTACAAGCAGAATTGCTCTGTCAGAGGTAAAGTTTCTCAGCAATTGTCAAATTTCCCTTCAAAAGGATTGTGCTGTTTCATATTCTAATAAGCAGTTTATAAAACAGTCTATACCCTTCCAAAAATGTATGGTCATAGTTTTAAATTTTCCAACTATTTTGTTGAAAGAAAAGTTATTTCATTATTGCTTGATATGTATTTCTCTAATTGTTAACAAGTTTGGAAATTTTGTCATGTCATCAGTTACTTTTATATCTTTCATTGAATTGAATTTTCATGTGTTTTGCTCATTTTCCTCTGTGATTTGTGATCCTTTTTTTCCATAGATTTTAGAGTTCTTTATATATTATATGTTAGTGATATTAGTCTTCTTTCTGTGCCATATGTTGTAAATATTTTCTCTCAGTTTATCAGGTACCTTTTGCTTTTGTTTATAATGGTTTTGTTGTTATAGTTGCTTTGCCCTGCATTTTTTATGTCATTAAATTTATCACTTATTATCAAAATCTTTAGATTTGAGTCATACATAAAAAAAATTCATCCATGCTTTCTAGTAGCTGTACAATTAATTTTTTTTAACGTTTAGATCCCTAATAACTTGGAATTTATTCTTGTGCATAACATGAAGCATGAAATTTATTTACCTTTTATTCAAAATGGTTATCCAGTTTCCCCATACCATTTACTACAAAGACCATTTTTCTCCCTGTGATTTGAGTGGCTAACTTTATCATATACTAAATCTCCATATATACTGGAAATGATTTCTCTTCTACTCCACAGATATACTTGTAACTTCAGTCAGCAGTGTTACTACTATTTTTAAATCATATATGTATTATATACACACACATATATTATGTAAGATATATTTCACTAAAAATAAAAGTTGCAAGATGGCAGATAAATAAGATGTGGAGATCACCTTCCTCCCCACAAATACATGAGAAATACATTTACATGTGGAACAACTAGCAAGACAGGAATACAATACCCCCCAGTAAAAGAGAGTCTGCCTAAAAATAATAATAAGGTCACAGACACCACAGAACACAAAAAGGACATGGTCTTGCATACCAGAAAGATAAGATCCAGCCTCATCCACTGGAACACAGGCACCAGTCCCCTCCACCAGGAAGCCTACAAAACCCACTGACCCAACCTCAGCCACTGGGGGAAGACAACAAAAACAACGGGAACTACGAACCTCCAGGCTGTGAAAAGGAGACCCCAAACACAGTAAGGTCAGCAAAATAAGAAGACAGAGAAACACACAGCAGATGAAGGAGCAAGGTAAAAACCCAACAGAACAAAAAAATGAAGATGAAATAGGCAGTCTATCTGAAAAAGAATTCAGAGTAATGATAGTAAAGATGATACAAAATCTTGGAAATAGAATGGAGAAAATATAAGAAACGTTCAACAAGGACCTAGAAGAACTAAAGAGCAAACAAACAATAATGGACAACACAATAAATGAAATTAAAAATTCTCTAGAAGGAATCAATAGCAGAATAACTGAGTCCGAAGAATGGATAAGTCACCTGGAAGATAAAATAGTGGAAATAACTACCACAGAGCAGAATAAAGAAAAAAGAATGAAAAGAGTTGAGGACAGTCTCAGAGACTTTTGAGACAACATTAAACACAGTTGGAATGCAGTTAAGGTTAAAAACTTCCCTTATATGGGAAAGGAAATAGTCAATCAAGTCCAGGAAGCACAGAGATTCCCATACAGGATAAATACAAGGAGAAACATGCCAAGACACATATTAATCAAACTATCAAAAATTAAATACAAATAGAACCCCCATAAGGTTAACAGCTGATCTTTCAGCAAAAAACGCTGCAAGCCAGAAGGGTGTGGCAGGACATATTTAAAGTGATGACAGGGAAAAACCTACAACCAAGATTACCCACCAAGGATCTCATTCAGATTCAACGGGGAAATTAAAACCTTTAGAGACAAGAAAAAGCTAAGTGAATTCAGCACCATCAAACCAGCTTTACAACAAATGCTAAAGGAACTTCTCTAGGCAGGAAACACAAGAGAAGGAAAAGACATACAATAACAAACCCACAACAATTAAGAAAATGGTAACAGGAATGTACATAACAATAATTACCTTGAATGTAAATGGATTAAGAGCTCCAAACAAAAGATATAAACTGACTGAATGGACACAAAAACAAGACCTGTATATATGCAGTCTACAAGAGAACCACTTCAGACCTAGTGACACATACAGACTGACAGTGGGGATGGAAGAAGATATTCCATGGAAATCAAAAGAAAACTGGAGTAGCATTACTCATATCACACAAAATAGACTTTAAAATAAAGACTATGAAAAGAGAAAAAGAAGGACACTACATAATGATCAAGCGATCACTCTAAAATATAACAATTGTAAATATTTATGCACCCAACATAGGAACACCCTTATACATAAAGCAAGTGCTAACAGCCATAAAAGGGGAAATTAACAGTAACACAATAACACTAGGGGACTTTAACACCCCACTTTCACCAGTGGACAGATCATCCAAAATGAAAATAAATAAGGAAACACAAGCTTTAAATGATACATTAAACAAGATGGACTTAACTGATATTTATAAGACATTCCAT
>NC_041224.1:124664156-124725546 GCF_002837175.3 Physeter macrocephalus | reverse complement strand
ACTATCAAAAATTAAATACAAAGAAAACATATTAAAAGCAGCAAGGGAAAAACAACAAATAACACACAAGGGAAGCCCCATAAGGTTAACAGCTGATCTTTCAGCAAAAAACGCTGCAAGCCAGAAGGGTGTGGCAGGACATATTTAAAGTGATGACAGGGAAAAACCTACAACCAAGATTACCCACCAAGGATCTCATTCAGATTCAACGGGGAAATTAAAACCTTTAGAGACAAGAAAAAGCTAAGTGAATTCAGCACCATCAAACCAGCTTTACAACAAATGCTAAAGGAACTTCTCTAGGCAGGAAACACAAGAGAAGGAAAAGACATACAATAACAAACCCACAACAATTAAGAAAATGGTAACAGGAATGTACATAACAATAATTACCTTGAATGTAAATGGATTAAGAGCTCCAAACAAAAGATATAAACTGACTGAATGGACACAAAAACAAGACCTGTATATATGCAGTCTACAAGAGAACCACTTCAGACCTAGTGACACATACAGACTGACAGTGGGGATGGAAGAAGATATTCCATGGAAATCAAAAGAAAACTGGAGTAGCATTACTCATATCACACAAAATAGACTTTAAAATAAAGACTATGAAAAGAGAAAAAGAAGGACACTACATAATGATCAAGCGATCACTCTAAAATATAACAATTGTAAATATTTATGCACCCAACATAGGAACACCCTTATACATAAAGCAAGTGCTAACAGCCATAAAAGGGGAAATTAACAGTAACACAATAACACTAGGGGACTTTAACACCCCACTTTCACCAGTGGACAGATCATCCAAAATGAAAATAAATAAGGAAACACAAGCTTTAAATGATACATTAAACAAGATGGACTTAACTGATATTTATAAGACATTCCATCCAAAAAAAACAGAATACACTTTCTTCTCAAGTGCTCATGGAACATTCTCTAGTATAGATCATATCTTGGGTCACAAATCAATCCTTGGTTAATTTAAGAAAACTGAATTTGTTTCAAGTACCTTTTCTGACCACAATGCTATGAGACTAGATATCAATTACAGGAAGAAAAGTGTAAAAATACAAACACATGGAGGCTAAACAATATGCTCTTAAATAACAAGAGATCACTGAAGAAGTCAAAGAGGTAATCAAAAAAAACCTAGAAACAAATGACAATGAAAACATGACGACCCAAAACCTATGGGATGCAGCAAAAGCAGTTCTAAGAGGGAAGTTTATAGCAATACAATCCTACCTAAAGAAACAGCAAACAACTCAAATAAACAACCTAACCTTACACCTAAAGCAATTAGACAAAGAAGAAAAAAATCCCAGAATTAGCAGAAGGAAAGAAATCATAAAGATCAGATAAGAAATAAATGAAAAAGAAATGAAGGAAATAACAGCATAGATCAATAAAACTAAAAGCTCGTTTGTAGAGAAAATAAACAAAATTGATAAACCATTAGCCAGACTCATCAAGAAAAAAAAAGGAGAAGACTGAAATCAATAGAATTAGAAATGCAAAGGAGAAGTAACAACTGATACTGCAGAAATACAGAAGGTCATGAGAGATTAATACAAGCAACTATATGCCAATAAAATGGACAACCTGGAGCAAATGAACAAATTCTTAGAAAAGCACTACCTTTCAAGACTGAACCCAGAATACAAAATATGAACAGACCAATCAAAAGCACTGAAATTGAAACTGTAATTAAATATCTTCAAACAAAAGCCCAGGACCAGATGGTTTCACAGGCGAATTCTATCAAACATTTAGAGAAGATCTAACACCTCTCCTTCTCAAACTCTTCCAAAATATAGCAGAGGGAGGAATACTCCTAAGCTCATTCTAGGAGGCCACCATCACCCTGATACCAAAACCAGACAAAGATGTCACAAAGAAAAAATAATACAGGCCAAGATCACTGATGAACATAGATGCAAAATTCCTCAATAAAATACCAGCAAACAGAATCCAACAGCACATTAAAAGGATCATACACCATGATCAAGTGGAGTTTATCCCAGGAATGCAAGGATTCTTCAATATATGCAAATCAATCAATTTGATACACCATATTAACAAACTGAAGGAGAAAAACCATATGACCAACTCAACAGGTGCAGAAAAAGCTTTTGACAACATTCAACACCCATTTATGATAAAAAACCCTCCAGAAAGTAGGCATAGAGGGAACTTACCTCAGCATAATAAAGATCATATATGACAAACCCACAGCCAACATCATCCTCAATGGTGAAAAACTGAAACCAGCATAGAGGGAACTTACCTCAACATAATAAAGGCCATATATGACAATCCCACAGCCAACATTGTTCTCAATGTTGAAAAACTGAAACCATTTCCTTTAAGATCAGGAACAAGACAAGGTTGTCTACTCTCACCACTATTAGTCAACATAGTTTTGGAAATTTTAGCCACAGCAATCAGAGAAGAAAAAGCAATAAAAGGAAGCCAAATTGGAAAAGAAGAAGTAAAGCTGCCAGTGTTTGCAGATGACATGATACTCTACATAGAGAATCCTAAAGATGCTACCAGAAAACCACTAGAGCTAATCAATGAATTTGGTAAAGTAGCAGGATACAAAATTAATGCACAGAAATCTCTGGCATTCCTATACACTAATGATGAAAAATCTGAAAGAGCAATTAAGGAAACACTCCCATTTACCACTGCAACAAAAAGAATAAAATACTTAGGAATAAACCTACCTTACGAGACAAAAGGCCTGTATGCAGAGAACTATAAGACACTGATGAAAGAAACTAAAGATGATACAAACAGATGGAGAGATATACCATGTTCTTGGATTGGAAGAATCAACATTATGATAATGACTATACTACCCAAATCAATCTACAGATTCAATGCAATCCCTATCAAACTAGCAATGGCATTTTTAATAGAAGTAGAACAAAAATGTCACAATTTGTATGGAAACACAAAAGACCCTGAATAGCCAAAGCAATCTTGAGAACGAAAAACGGAGCTGGAGGCATCAGGCTTCCAGACTTCAGACTACTGTATAAAGCTACAGTAATCAAGACAGTATGGTACTGGCACAAAAACAGAAATATAGATCAGTGGAACTGGATAGAAAGCCCAGAGATATACCCACACACATATTGTCACCTTATTTTTGATAAAGGAGGCAAGAATATATAATGGAGGAAGACAGCCTCTTCAATGAGTGGTGCTGAGAAAACTGGATAGCTACATGTAAAAGAATGAAATTAGAGCACTCCCTAACACCATACACTAAAATAAACTCAAAATGGATCAAAGACCTAAATGTTATGCCAGACACTATAAAACTCTTAGAGCAAAACATAGGTAGAACACTTTATGACATAAATCACAGCAAGATCCTTTTGACCCACCTCCTAGAGAAATGGAAATAAAAACAAAAATAAATAATGGGACCTAATGAAACTTAAAAGCTCTTGCACAGCAAAGGAAACCATACACAAGATGAGAAGACAACCATCAGAATTGGAGAAAATATTTACCAATGAAGCAACTGACAAAGGATTAATCTCCAATATTTACAAGCAGCTCATGCAGCTCAATATCAAAAAAACAAACACCCCAATCCAAAAATTGGCAGAAGACCTAAATAGACATTTCTCCAAAGAAGATATACGGATTGCCAACAAACTCATGAAGGAATGTTCAACATCACTAATCATTAGAGAAATGCAAATCAGAACTACATGCGGTATCACCTCACACCAGTTAGACTGACCATCATCAAAAAATCTACAAACAATAAATACTGGAGAGGGTGTGGAGAAAAGGGAACCCTCTTGCACTGTTGGTGGGAATATATATTGCTACAGCCGCTATGGAGAACAGTATGGATGTTCCTTAAAACCTAAAAATAGAACTACCGTATGACCCAGCAATCACACTTTTGGGCATATACTCTGAGAAAACTATAATTCAAAAAGAGTCACGTGGGCTTCCCTGGTGGTGCAGTGGTTGAGAGTCCGCCTGCTGATGCAGGGGATATGAGTTTGTGCCCCGGTCCAGGAGGATCCCACATGCCGCGGAGCAGCTGGGCCCGTGAGCCATGGCTGCTGAGCCTGTGCGTCTGGAGCCTGTGCTCCTCAATGGGAGAGGCCACAACAGTGAGAGACCCGCATACCGCAAAAAAAAAAAAGTCATGTACCACAATGTTCACTGCAGCTCTATTTACAATCGCCAGGACATGGAAGCAACCTAAGTGTCCATCAATAGATGAATGGATTAAGAAGATGTGACACATATATACAATAGAATATTACTCAGCCATAAAAAGAAATGAAATTGAGTTATAAAAAAAAAAAAAAAAAAAGGTTCTGAAGAACGTAGGGGCAGGACAGGAATAAAGACGCAGAGGTAGAAAATGTACTTGAAGACACAGGGAGGGGGAAGGGCAAGCTGAGACGAAGTGAGAGCATGGCATGGACTTATATATACTACCAAATGTAAAATAGAAAGCTAGTGGGAAGCAGCCGCATAGCACAGGGAGATCAGCTAGGTGATTTGTGACCACCTAGAGGGGTGGGATAGGGAGGGTGGGAGGGAGACACAAGAGGGAGGAGATATGGGGATGTATAGCTGATTCACTTTGTTATAAAGCAGAAACTAACAGAGCATTGTGAAGCAATTATACTCCAGTAAAGATTTTTTTAAAAATCAATTTAGAAAAAGTAAAAGTAATTTTGAAAGCTACAGCAACCAACCAATAAACAAAAGCCAGAGAGCCACTGCTTTTCTAAACTTAGATAAGTATTCAATACATACTGAAACAGTGTTAATAAAATGCTAACAGTGGACTTCTTCCTGTAGTCATTTTATTTCAAATGTCTTTGTTTCTAATCTGAAAGAGTGATGTATATTCATTTTCAAAAGAAATCTTCTCTTGTTACATGATATCATTATTTAGAGCAACAGCAGCTGGTCTTACTGTGCTCACTTGTGGTAAAATTCTGAGCATATGGCAATTTGAACTGCAAGATATATATTTTATTTTGGAGCACAGTGTGCATAACTGGACCCTTTTGAGAATAATAGAGCATTACACTCTCAGTTCATTAGCTTCAGTGAAACTTAATTATGTTTTTACCATCCAACATTAGGGATAAGTCCATATGTACACATGCAAACTAAAGTGAAGGTATTAGGCAAACATCTGGAAAATTTGAATATAAAAGTAATGCTATCTTCAAGAAATGAATATTCTAAGGGGGCTTCTTGGCAAAATCTGCTGGTAACTGCCTTAGTTTTTTATTTGACTTAGCACTTGCAGCCACAAACTAGTAAAATATATTTGCACAGTTGATTAATTTTATTTGTCAAATCTTTAATACTGTTTCATATAATATACTTTTATTATTGTTGAAATCATAACTGATATTTATACCAGTTAAAATGTACTGAATTTATTAAAATATATTGAGGGGAAGAAAATATTAAAAATTAATTAGGCATAATGTAAGTTAAAAATACCTTGCCATTTCCAAGCACTTAAATCAGCTCAGAGTAGAGAGTAAAATTTCAAAATCTCCTCAGCCTTTGGGAACATACAACAGAGATGAGTAAGATAAAACTACATACAAAAAAATATTTTCAATGATCATAAAGTAATAATTAATTAGATATTTTATACATAAGAAATAGTAAGTGACCAATATTTGAATTTGAAAGAATTAATATATTTATAGGTTGAATATAAATTTATATTTTGGCTTACAGACATGTTGCATAAAGTAGGAGATTTGACTGGAAGTAGTCAAGCTTTGGAAGGTCATATTAGGATAATCTTATAAGAATATAAAAATGGTGTGGTTCATCTCAATTGTATTATGACATTTGGAATACAGAAAACATTCTCTACAGAAGGCAGCACAGACCCTTTGAAAATAAAATATGTTCACATATTTTCTTCAAACACAATATATTCTGCCATATTAAAAGTACGCTTATGTGTGGCTAATGTAAAAAATTAATAAACAGAAACCTCAATTAAATAGAGTTGGGAGACCAGAAGGGAGAGCTCTCACGTGGTGTGACTATCACATAAACCAACAGGAAAAAGAAAGACTCCTCTTCTTTCCTGACAAGGACACAGCCAATTAAAAGCCATGGTTTCTTTGTTTCCTATAGCTCTCCCAACTTCCTTTTCCTCTTTATAAAAGTATTCTTGGGCTTCCCTGGTGGTGCAGTGGTTGAGAATCTGCCTGCCGATGCAGGGGACACGGATTCAAGCCTTGGTCTGGGAAGATCCCACATGCCGCAGATCAACTAGGCGCGTGAGCCACAACTACTGACCCTGCGGGTCTGGAGCCTGTGCTCCACGACAAGAGAGGCCGCGACAGTGAGAGGCCCGCGCACCGCAATGAAGAGTGGCCCTCGCTTGCCGCAACTAGAGAAAGCCCTCGCACAGAAACGAAGACTCAACGCAGCCAAAAATAAAATAAATTAAAAGTCTTCTTTCCGCTTGCCATGGGGGAACTCTCAGGTGGCTTACCATGGTTGCAGACCTCAACTTATAATTCTCTGCAGATCCCAAATAAACCCATCTTTTCTGGAGGAATACCTGGCAGCCTATTTGTTTAAAGTCAACGTTAAATTGTTTTTGATGTTTTTATTATGGTCAAATATACCCTTTCAAAACTTTCATTTTTTAATAATCAAGGATATGTATTATTTTATCATGCATATGTTTTGAGCAAAGAATGGATAAAAAGAAAATGTATTTCATTGAGTCTAAGAAGCTTAACTATGTAAGAGATAAGTGTATGAGTTTTATAATGAATTAATGTTAGTTTAACCATCAGCCCTTTGAAAGTAATATTTGGGAAAAAATATTACATTTGACAGTAACACTTGCTAGCCAACTAAAAAGGTTGAAATAGTTGTCAAGAAGGTCCATCTGCCACTGCTGAGCCAAAGGAAAAGACTGAATATTTGCAGCACCATACTTCTGCCTGATTTGAATGCATAGAGAAAAAAGCAGATATTCTAAAGCAACCAGCGTTTCACTTGAGGTAGAAATCAAAGCTTACTTTGGTTTTGGGATGTAAAAGAATGGTTAAAGTTATCTACTGCTGCATAAAAATTACCCCCAAATTAGGCACTTAAAACAACAGTAAGGGGCTTCCCTGGTGGCGCACTGGTTGAGAGTCTGCCTGCCGATGCAGGGGACGCGGGTTCGTGCCCCAGTCCGGGGGCATCCCACATGCCGCGGAACGGCTGGGCCCGTGAGCCATGGCCGCTGGGCCTGCGCGTCCGGAGCCTGTGCTCCGCAACGGGAGAGGCCACAGCAGTGAGAGGCCCGCGTACCGCAAAAAAAAAAAAAAAAAAAAACAACAAAACAACAATAAGCCTTTCTCATTATACAACTTCTCTGGGACAGGAATTCTGGAATTGCTTAGCTGCACGGTTCTGGCACAGTTTCTCTTACAAGTTTTGTTAAAAGATAAAATATTAACAATTTTCAGAGTTCATTTGAGCAAAAATTGATTCAAATTGGGGAGCATTCAATCTATCAGATAGAAAGGAGCTTTTTGAGATGCATAGGGGAGGTTTGAGGATCAGTAAAAAAGGATAGGTGGGCTATGAATTGTTTCTAGGGCCATATTTCTGTTCCTGTAAAGACTCCATTTGTAAGAGAGGTACAGTTGTTTCTAATTCCACAAAAAGTTAGGTGGCAACCTGAATGATGTCAAGAGGCTGACACACTCATCCAGCTACATTATCCTCAATTTGAATCTTCATATCAGGGAGAAGATCTTCAACTAATACAGAAATCAAAAGATTCCTATGTTATAGATTTAGAGCTGTGGATCATTGGAATGTTTCAGTAAATCCTTCCACAAAGGCTTCAGAATGTTTCTCTTTTCCTCTGGGTACATAGTTTCATTTTAGCTTGGGGGAGAAGGCCTAAAAAATGTTCCTATCAGATTCTAAATACTAGCTTCCAATTTAGACAACTTCTGACCATACAGCTACTAAAAAGAAAAACAAAAACAAAAACAAAAAAACACACCTTACAAATATCTTGTCAGGTTTTCAGCTGGGACAAACAGTAAATATTCCGGGCAGTATTAAACAACATTTAGATGCAAGAGTCGTCCCCGAAAAGGATATGTAGGATACTACCCTCCCAAGATCCAGAGTCAATCCCAAAGATAATCAAAATAAAGAATGACTTGGGACAGTTCTCCTGACAGCTGAGTCTCCAGTAGGACCTCAGCTGCACATGGAGTGCAACCTACATTTCTGTCTGCCTATATATTGGGGGCCGCCAAACTGCCAGTTGCCAAGCCAAGTTCTCAGGACACAAAATAACACACATAAGAAGGCAATTGTTGTCCCTGGGAGAGAAAGGATTGACAACCAATGGGCACCAAAAGCAAATTCACAAGTCACAATTCAATGATCTAATCCTTACAAATGTTTTTTTGTTTGTTTGTTTTTGTTTGTTTCTTTGCCAACCACTCTGATTTCAGAAAAGAAAGGATAACATAAAATTTTACCTTCCTCTCAGGCCAGGAACCACAGATCTGGAAAACCCAAGTCTGGAAAACTGACTTTTGTAAGAATTCTCACCCTTTGCCCACTTTTGCCACTTTTCCCAGGATCCCATTTGCAGGCTCCAGAGAATGGGGTGTCCCAGTAGGTCTCATTCTGATCACCAGAAACTGTAGGAAAGAAAAAATAATTTCCCCCCTATGTGCCTGGCTTAGACCCCTTTTTCTCTAGGGCACTTTGTAAATGCATGAGCTTATCTAGGTTAAAAATTGTTCATTGTGGCCTTTGTAATTCAAGTTTATCTTTGATATGGTTAACGTACTTGCTTAGCCTTTTTAAAATTTTCTTCACCTGAGGCTTCACACTAGATACAGTCCAGTTTAAGTCAGACCCAGACCAACCCTGGACCCTGTCCAGTTTCTAAACTGGATTCATTTCAACCCCAGACCCAGTTTGGTTTCTAAGTCGAGCCCAGTCTGACTTTAGACTTAGTCCTTTTCCAGTCCCAATCTGGCTTCCAAGTTGGACCCAGTCCAACCCCAAACACAGTCCAGTTTCTATGTTGGACCCAGTCTGACTCTAGCTGACTTCTAGACCCCATCCAGATAAAGAAATGCTCAAATAAAGCCTGAAATCCCATATGCAAAAGCTATCGGAGGCCTGTGGTTCTCTCTTCTGACCCCAGAACTGTCAAAGGATAAACTGAGGCATATTGAAAATTTTAAGATTTTATTTGAACAAAAAATCTTTTTGAATTGGGCAGCATCCAATCTAACAGATGGAAAGGAGCTCCAAGGAGCTATGAAAGACTTTTATAGGCAGAAGGGAGCAGGCACAGGAAGTTATACCTGCAAAAAACAGGTTGGTTAGAGCAAGGTTGCTTTCCTTTAGGGGATTGCAGGGGCCTTTCAGGCAGATGACCTAACTAATGCTGATCAGGTGATTCCTGATTGACTGGTTTAAGATTCTATTTCTGGGACACCCAAAACTGTAATTAAGTCTCAGTTTCATGACATGGGACTGAAGAATAAGTGACTCCATTTGGGGCCTGTTGTCCTGTTTTTAACAGGTTGTAGTCAAGATATTAGCCTGGACCACTAATGTGAAGGCTTGATTGGGGCTGGAGGATCTATTTCCAAGACAGCATACTAAAATGGCTGGTAAGTTGATGACAGCTGTCCTCAAGAGGCATTAGTTACTACGATGTGGACCTTTCTGGAGGACTGTCTGAGGATTTTCACAAAATAGCAACTGGCTTTCTCTAGAGCCAGTGGTCCAAGAGAGAGCAGGGCAAAAGCTACAATGGCGATTTTGACCATGCCTCAGAAGTCACACTCTTTCACTTTTTCCATATTCCATTACTCACTCAGGCCAGTACTATTCAAAGTTGGTAGAGAATACACAATGTTGTGAATACTAGCAGAAAAGAATCAATGAGGTATTTTGGAAGTTCCTACCACAGGTTGGGTGTTCAAGAAATCAATGTTATTATAAAATTTCTCTATTCATCACAGAAAAAGTGTAAAAAAATCCCTAAAACCCAAAACAATAACTCTTTTCATCACTGTTTTAATTAAAAGTAGGTAATCATCAAGAAAATGCTTAATAATATGGTATGTTTTCTGAGATATTAAGGTGGTAAGACAGACTAAATCATTAATTTGCAGTACTTATATTTCCTGAATTGTATGTTTAGGAGTCTACTGATTATAAAAATGTACAGCTCTAGGTATAAAAATGTTGCCCACTTAAATACATGCACATTGCCTCTATATCATAGCTGCCCTACTTAACTAGAACTATGAAGGCAAGTTCTTTGTCTTTTATTACTGCCTAGCTCATAGCACCTCCATATTGCTGTACACAGAAGGCACACAGTAAACGTTTGTTAAATTGCATGAAAATTTTGGGACAAATCTTCTGAAAACAAATACATGAACATCCATGCTGGTCTTGCTAAGATGTATTGGCATTCAATAGCATGCCTATACAGATGTATAATACAAAAATGTCTCAATGACTGGTTTTTGTTGTTTTCAAACTGATTTGGAGATGGGTAAGTCTTATCCTAAGCAAATTATGGAGCAAGCAAAATTACTCTTCATTGCACTGATCTTCTCCAAATCTTGGCTCATTTTTCCTTTTGTGGTAATCTCTCTCTTTAGTTGGGCTTAAAATTCATCTAAGGTGAAGAATTGTTTTGGCCCAGAGTCATCCTAATATCAAGCCCTGTGTCTTTCATCAAAGTCTGAAAGAATCTGACAGATCTATTTGTGAGCCTTTTGCATTCTCAGGGGGCTCTTTTGTTCTTCCCCAGGGATGATTTTTCCTCTTCAGATACCCAGTGTTTCCTTTTCTTTAGCTACCTCTTTTGAACACAGAGAAATTCTGTCACTCTATCTGTCATGTTCACTTGTTAATTGGTGGATTTTTTTTTTAAATAAAATAATTGCTGCCAATGTGTTACCTAAACCAGACAGTGCACTTCAAATGTTTCATCCCTGAGTGGAAATTCTGATAGAATCCTTTAAAGCATTCCTGTCAACAATGGGAAGGTATTAAAATGGGTTATTCCAAGGTATTTTCCAGCCAAAAGACACATACCAGGAAATAGCTTAGCCTGGGCTTCAGAAAGACCATTCTGGCTGCCACAGCTGCTGAAAGACCTAAGTTACTACCTCTTCAACAGCCAGGATATTCCATATGCTGTCTACCTCACACAGGTGTGTCATGCAGATCCTGTCATGACTTTCACACCTTTCTGTTTTGCCTGGCCAAGCTGTAGGAAGCTTAACCTCTTCTCTTCTAGACAAAGATCTTTTTAAAATAATGTGATTTTTAAACATTCTTCTACCTCTTTCTAAATTGATGATACCTATTTTCTTGCTTTCCAGATTACTTCTATTTCTGGTATTGAGTCTTTGAAAACAAAACACATTGTTGTGATGTGGCACATCCTCGTTAATAGATGTAATAGCACCATATGTATCATGAAAATAAATTATAAATATAAATGCATGCTAATTAATCAATCAGAAACAGTTATTTAGGTCTGAAGATTTTTTCCTGTGAAAATAGCAAGCATGATAAACTTGGAAATTATTATGGGATGTGAAAAATATAATAATGCAAAAGAGATTAAGAGGTGATAACATTTTCCAGCTGGATTTAGATCCAAGTAAAGAGAAGGAATTAGGTTCAGATAATGCAAGTGAATTGTCCAAGTGGATGTAGCTAAAAGTTAGAGCTTTATGTTCTGAAACATCCCAAATCACTACTTATCAGGTCCTCAATAATTTTCAAAGTATCTAAGATTCATGTGGGGAAGGGATGAGCAAGAGATCCTGAAATGAGTATTTATGTATGTAGAAAGGAGGGCCAGGAAAACCAAAATGAACGATGAGCCCACAAGTCAGAAACAGTGGGGCCAGCCTTTAGCTATTGCCTTAAGAGGCCTAGGTCTATCAGTCAAGCAACGCACAGAGGGACTGCTATGCGCCAAGCTCTGTGCTAGGTTCCTACTCTCTCAGGTTTTACAGTCTAACAGAGATACAGAGAACCCAGAGACAAAATCAACCACAATACCTTCTGACGGTACAACATAATGAACGAAATAAGATTACAAGAAAATATTTCCGACATAAATTACTTTTGGAAGCATTTGAAGAGTAATATGTGTTTGTACAACTAAATTAACAGAGCTTCAGAAGCAAGGCATCCAAAGAAGTGAAGCGGTGTCAAATATATTAGCAAGAGCTCATATTTTAAGCCTTTCCTGAGAAAACAACCAATGTCTGGTTTTTACTTCAATGTGGGGAAAAAATGGCAATCTTATGGACAATCATTTTCCTGACTTTCCACTTATGAAAGTCTATAATCAGTATTAACTCTTTAGTGTAACTGCCAAGAAACCTAAGTACAGTAACCTGAACAGCACTAAACATGGGTGCCTCCTAGTTTAGCTCAATCCAAGGGTGGTGAGCAGTCCCCAACACTGGGTAGCTCTTAGCACCATTTCTGAGCATTGTATTTCCTACTATGCAGCAAGTATTACCTGCCCATAATCTGTTTAGATGTTGTTCCTCAGGGCAGGGAACAATGAGAATTTCGCATCTGCCCTCTTGTTTATTCCCGTGTGAGGACAATCAACAGCTAAGACTCCCTCCTAAGTGGGGAACAAAAAAAGAGAGAAAAAAGAAACAACAGGAAAAATAGAGTTGAGCAGTACTAAACAACTTAACTTTCAGTGATGGTGGAAATGTTCAAACTCTGTGCTGCCCAACAGAGTAGTTACTAACCACATGTGGCTACTGGACACTTGAAAGGTGACTAATGAGAAAAAATAACTGAATTTTTAACAATTTAATTTTAATCAATTTGCATTTAAAGAGCCACACATGGCTCTTAGTCACCTTATTGGACAGTGTGGGTCTTAGAGGCATTAAATGCGTAAAAACTAAGACAGTGATTCTCTGTATGTGGTCTGGGGACCTCTGAGACTCTTGGAGAACCCTTCATGGGGCCACAAAATCAAAACTATTTTTTATAAAAATACGAAGAGGTTATTTGCTATTTTACTTCCATGCTTTCACAGTGGCATTTTTCAGGGGCTACATAATGTAGTATGCAGCAGAATGAATGCAACAACATCTGAAAACCCAACTATTTTTTCTTAAGCCAAACATTAAAACCAATAGAAAAAATGCAAAACAATGTCAGTTTCTACTTTTAAAAAATACAGTTATATTTTATAAAAGAATCTGTTAGCATATGTGTTAGTTATTTAAATAAATATTAAATATATATTTTAAGTTATCAATTTTAATTTTTCATATGGTAAATATAAATAAATATAAGTGTCACACAAACAAAATCCCTTTGGAGTCCTCAATAATTTTCAAGAGTATAATGGGGTCCTGAGGTCCGAAATTTGAGAATAACTACACTAAAAAAAACAATAATTTCACTGTCTTTTTCTTTTTCTTTTTTTTTTTTTTTTGAGAAAAGAATTCCTTGTATGTTTAACAAAGTTTTGGAATAGTTTGCATTGGGGGATCCCTTGAGTATGACTGGGAATAGTCTAAAGCATCTTTAAATGTTTCCCACAGCGGGCTTCCCTGGTGGCGCAGTGGTTGAGAGCCCGCTTGCCAATGCAGGGGATACGGGTTCGTGCCCCGGTCCGGGAAGATTCCACATGTCGCCGAGCGGTTGGGCCCGTGAGCCATGGCCGCTGAGCCTGCGCGTCCGGAACCTGTGCTCCGCAACGGGAGAGGCCACAACAGTGAGAGGCCCGCGTACCACAAGGAAAAAAAAGTTTCCGGTAGCAATCAGTAATCAACATCTCCTCCTGGGTCAGACTATATTCTTAAAAAAGAACAATTTTCGCATAACAGCCAAGCTACTCTGGAGGATGTCAGGCATACAAAGAATTAAATGATTTGATTTTTTTGATTTTTTTTAACACCAGTAAATTATCCAGCATCAGAATATCTGGTTTAATGAAGAAAAATTAAAGCATATTAATTCCAGAGTTTTACAGGCACATCTATATCGTATGTAGATAGAAAAGCATGGTATGCACTGTTTTGCACTGAATAGTTCCTGTACAACTAACACTCTTTTCTGGCCATGTACTGCCATCATGGACCAGAAAAACCACACCGTATTTAATGACAACTTCAATTCCAAATTCAAATATCCATAGTCATTATGCATGGAATATTCTCTAAATGTGCACCAATTGCTTTAACTGCACATTTATGAGGCTCCAAATTACTTCATAAAGTACTCCATTAATGAGTTAAATGTTCTACTTCTCCTAAAAAAGAATTACTTGTCTTTAGTTAAAGCTTGTGCTATCCTCTGGAAGTTTCAATTTTTGTTTTCCACTACTGTCTACAGCCCTGAATACTCCCGTTGAGCTCTCTGATCAGTAGGGATTTGGGGTTATAAAATACCAGCTCTTGGGCTTCCCTGGTGGCGCAGTGGTTGAGAGTCCACCTGCCGATGCAGGGGATACGGGTTCATGCCCCGGTCCGGGAAGATCTCACATACCGCGGAGCGGCTGGGTCCGTGAGCCGTGGCCGCTGGGCCTGCGCGTCCGGAAAAAAAATACAACCACCAGCACTTGTTGATACATCCTGTGAAGGAGCCTCTAGATATCAACCTTACTGGTATGATACTGCCTTTAGACTTGAGCAACAGAGGCCACTGTCTAGGCCTTGCTGTATGGAAAGTCTTATTTTGGACTTCCTCTGACCAACTCTGCACCCCCAACCTCCACAGGAAAAAGAGTTGCAAGGTCAAGGGATGTATCCACCCCAAGAATGCATTCCTCATTTCTAGACCATTCATACCGAAAGTCTCAGAATTATTTGCACAAACGACCCAAACCTTGTTTCTAGGGACCTGTTCTGGCCTCTCCCCTGAATCTTTCATGCCAAGGATGTATGTGTATCCCTAAGCCCAGAGGATAGCCAAGGGGTCCCTTTAAGACCCAAGAGGTTTATAGGGTTTGAATACAGTTTGGGTGTTCAAGTGAAAGTATCCATATAAATACCCAAGAGGTCCTTCCCTGTACCATATGGAACTTGATGTGGGAAGTGAAGGGGGCAGGATGTGGGTCATGACTACATTCTAGCATGGAACTCAAGAGTTGGAACTCGAATGATATGATATGTTTTAAAATGATTTTTCTGAATTCTGCCTTGAGGGTAGAATTTGGGTTTATAGTAAATAGGATAGGCTGAGTCATGCTGCAGTGATAAACATCTGTAAACCTCAGTGATTTACAACCAGAAAGCTATTATTTGTTCTATATATATACTGTTCATCAAAAAGGGGATAAAGACCATTACAGTTACTCAGAAAACCAAACCAATGGACTTATTTCCATAACCAGAGTTTAAAGACGAGATATGACAAACATGCATTGGCTCTTTAACCTTCTGCCCCTGAGTGACACTATCACTTCTGCTCACATTTCACTGAACCATGCAAATCACGTAACCCTGATTACATTCAACTGAGTAAAGAATTCTAACACTAAAATTTGTTCAAAGCAAGAGAACAGATTTTTTGGAATACCTTGGCTCACCAACATTCTTCCCTTTAGGTCACAAATATTTTATTCACTCCCTTCCCCACATGCAAAATACCCTCATTCTCTTCCTAAGAGGGAAAACTCAAAAGTCCTGTCCAATATGATTATCAGATCAAAAAGCACAAAATCTAATGTGTGTATCTATATAAACCTAGATGTGCCACTTCTCATCTACAGACCTAAGAAACACACACACACAAAAAAAAGACACAAAAAAAGTAATGTGATATACCCTCGCTACCCTATACCTGTTGGATTCACAGAAGAGGAATGGAATGACTGGAATAAACATTCCTATTTAGGAAGGGGAAGGATGGAAGGAGGGGAGGAGAGGGGCACCTAGAAGCCACTGAACCATGGAAATGCCACACTTCCATTGAACAGCCATTGTGAGGGCTTTCTCCCTGAGAATAATTCTCCAGCCTATAGTTCTCAGGGGCCCTTGGCTCTGACCTTTATACACTATCCTCATTGGATACTTCTGAAGAAGTTATAAGAAAATGTGCCTTCATTGAGACCTGAGCAGCTTTCTAAGTTTTCTTTACCCTTAGAAGGTTTGAGACCCAGGAACTATTCTGTCTTTAATAGTCAACAGTTTCACAGGCTGGTAGTTCTCTGACAGTGCAATTTTCTCAAAGATAGTCATTTCATTCCTATTTATTTTCAGTCAGTCAGCTCTGTGTGCCAGTCATCTCACTCACAATTCTTTTGCAGATGTGCCCTTCTCTCTGGACTTAATTGTGTGTATAAACTTAACAGATACCCTGGGAGAAGCACATTCCTAGTATTTTTCTCTAGGTCTTCTGGTTCAACTGAAAAGATTTACTGGGTGAAAAAACTCATTCAGAGATTTTAAAATGTGTCTGATGGTCACATTTTTGTTTTGGCCTTTACTGCCGCTATGCTGGATTTTAATTAGTATTTGTTTTTTAAAGGCCTTCACAGTTTTATTTTACTGCATGGAAATGGAAACCAGTTGGGTCTTTATTCTGCAAGTCTCCACATTTCTGAACTGTCTTTAATCCCTTTCATTCCTTCTTGTAAGTCAACCAATTCTTTTATCTCTTTCCTGTTGTAACATGTCAAAATGAAGTCAAAAGTAAGAAACTCAAGTTAGTTACTAATGTCGTTTGCTTATTCTTTTGTGAGAAGCTACAAACCCACTGGGTTCAATATTCACTTTCCACGTTACCACAGGTTAGAATTTTACCACTACATAGCACAAATCAGCATCTGTCTAATAATATTTCCTTGACACCTCTACCCATGGCCATAACTAATGCCAAATATTTTGGGGTTTTGTTCTTGTGTTTCTGGCACCTTCTGGAAAAATTTCTTTATCAGTCAGGATAGGCAACATTAATCTGGTTGCCAACCTGAAAGTCTGAGTGGCTTAAAGCAACAAAATTTATCTTTCTCTTATCCTACATATCTACCCAGAATTTGCAGTGGAGTGGAGCTTGTCATATGAAACCTAGTGAGTGAATTATGGCAGCTCTATCAGTCACACTGGTTCTTAAGGCTATTGCCCAGAAAGGATACATATCAATATTTATACTTTTCACTGGCAAGTATGTCACATGATCAAAATGTGAGTTTAAGTGGGGAGAAAAGTAAATTCCTATTAAATGACCAATGTGAGAGAGATGAAATTAGCAAAAGATCCTAATGAATACCACTGTGAACAAGGATGGAACAAGGGAGACCATACAGAAAGTTACTGAAAAAAGTCAGGCATAAGATGGTCCTGGCATGGACAAGGGAGCATTATAGATGGCAAGAAGTCCCAAGTCTGGGTAAATTTTGAAGAGAGATTCAATAAGTTTTGCTAATGAAATGGGGGTGATAAAGAAAACTAAGAAGTCAAGAATCAATCTAAAGTTTTGTCCTGAGCAAATAGGACAGAGTAGCCATTTACAGATATGAAGAAGATGTGAGAGAAGCCATATTGGGAGGTAATATCAAGAATTCAGTTTTGTGCATTTTAATTTTGAGAAGCTTACTCTGCATTCAGTTCTATACATGTGTATGGGGTTCTGATAGCCTCTTCTCCTAGGCTGGCTATCTGGTTATACCTCCTCTTTAAATCTGAAACTGCATGGATCACTCTTCATCTGTTTTCTCAGTGTTCTTTTATCCACATACATTCCAATATTACAAGATTTATTATGTATTCCTACATTCAGTGACCCGTAATACCTGCCAGTCTACAAGCTAATGGCATTAATTAAAAGTTCCTTATTATGTTCTCTTTAGAAAAATTGCTCTCAAGGAAAGAAATCATTCTACAGCACTCTCAAAAATTCTGGGTTATTTTTACACTATTAAGCATGATTTCCTTTTTAAGCAGATCATGTCTCACTTATAAAGACAGAAAAATGCTCCTATATTATAACAACCCTTTTAAAAACACTTAGGGGCTCTGGAATTATCAAAATCGAATATGCCTTAAATGTCTCAGAAAACTTGAGCGCTTCTTGGAGTTTTTCACAGGGCTCTTTTAGCAAATATGGAAAAACATTATTACCCATCCTATTGGTAACGATTATATGCAGCATGAAAAACAAATTTTAGTTGATCTCAAATAGAACGTTAACTCAATCATGCCTTTCAATTCTGTACACACATTTGCAGAAGTGGGATTATTGGGTCGCCTCCACAGTCCCTTCTGCCAAGATCAAGTTTTAGCACACTATTCCCCAGATTATTGGAATCTGCTTGTAGTCAGTATAAAAAACTGCAGCTTTGTAAATTTTTGTACAGGGACATAGATCAAATGTCACTCCAGTGGCTAAAAGTGATAGAAACTGTTTATTATCCAGTTCCAGTTTGAATTCATATCCCATAATTTCTGCTCATACATTTTTACTGAGCCTTCACCAGCCTCTTAAAAGTGCCTGAAACTTCTATGACACAGCTCAAACTCAGTTTTAGCCACATTCCCTGGGGTTCCACTGGCTTTGGCCTGGAGCTTTTGCTAACTTCCCAGCATCATCACTCTGTGGATGTTCACATTTTTTTTTTTCAACAATAAGAAGGGATTTCTTGGTTGGATGGACTCAGAGCACACACTCATTTTGTCTATATCAGAAGAAAGTAGTCAAAACCAGCGGTAACATTCTGAGTCCTACAGAGCTTCACCCAATTCTACCTCAGTTTGAAACTCATAATTTTCTAATCCCCACTGTCTTTACCAGGGCTGCAATTGTGTCAAATCAACACTTAATGTCTAACTCTCCCCTATGCATGAAGATGAGAACGTGGGTCAGAGACTTCATCCCAGCCACCCAATCTCATTTTTTATTTTGTTGTATTTTATGTTGATTTTCCTTAACTTTCTTCTCCTACACTGAAAGTTGAATAAAATCAGGCCTTTTTGTTAGTTGAAGTTGACTACCATTTCCCTGGCCCTAAACTGCTCATGTAAGCATGTGTTTGATCTTTGGTTTTAATGTCACTTATTTCCAGTACAGGCCACGATACTGGGGAAAAAAATCTAATCTCCTAAAACCGCAAGTTCTTTTATCCTTTCTCTGCTGGATGCTGAAAAACTTATGCTTCCACAGAAATTTCTATCCTGCAGAAAATTTGTTCTAAATTCAGCAACCAGTCAAGCACAGGTGCAAAAGCCTTCCCAGCTCTCACCCTACGTTCCAACTTAAAGGATCTGTCTCTGCATTACCCAGTTGTGTATCTCAATCTCTAAGGTGTTTTATTCTTTCATCTTTCCCCGAGGGTGTTCAGTGTGCAGCCCAGATTTCTCCTTTCCAAGCACACCTCTCAACCATCTGAAAAAAGTCTGAACTTTCTGCCACATCATACTAATAATCACTCAGAGATCTTTCCTTCCCCAGGAAAAAACAAAAACCACCACCATTCATTTCATATTAGATAAGAGGGATACAAGAATCATCTTCCATCAGCAGTGCTTCTCCAATATTTTGGCATGGGACTCATTTCTAACACTATGAACGTAAGTTCCTGTGCTGTGCAGGAAACATCCATCTTTGATGTTATTCTCTGCAAGTGAGTCTGCTGGAAATGACCACCATCTTACACAGAGAAGGGATGTCCACTGCAATTGCTACTTGTTCTGGCAGACTCCCTCTCCTGAGTACTATTCACAAAGAGTTTAGAAGCTCTCCCTGACCTTCATTAAAAGTATATTTTAATTCTAGCAAGACAGACAATAGGCACAGGTCAGCAAGCCAAGACAGTAACTCTTGCCTATGGCCCTCCAGTTTTAAAAGCTTAAGATAAGAATTATATGCAACCTACTATTAAACAAACATGCCAACATATGAAATCCAGAGGACGTTATAATAATAAACACTTATGGTGTATCGTGTTCCAGCACTGCTTAAGTATTTTACATTTATTAACTCATTTAATCTTCACAGCGTCTTGTGAATTTAATCCTGTTATTTACCTAGGAAACTGAGGCAAAGAGAGGTTTAGTCATCTGCCCAAGGTCAAGCAGTTGAGAAGCAATAAAAATGGGATTCCAAAGAGACACATGCATTTTCTATGAAGTTGCTTTACAATCCAAATGAAGTCCCCCTTCCCCCAAAGGGCATCAGGGAATCTGCCTATCCAGATCCCCTCCATCCTATGCCATTCCACTGCTTAACCTGTTACAGATACCAAAGTTCCTGTTTGCAGGCAATTCATTTCATCTATTTTTTTGTTGGATATTTGTTTCTTTGATGGAGCTATTGGGTTTGACCTCACTCAGATTTGATCATCCATTTCTCTTGCTATTAGTTACTACCTCTTTTCACTATCTTATTAAAATCCACTGAAAAAAGGAGGGAGGTATGGGTTGAAGAAACTCTGAAATGCCACACAAAACTATCAAATATATGAGTGTTTTTATGTGTATCAAGTGATTTGTCCAAAGTCACACAGTAAATAAGTGGTGGAGTGGAGCTTTGACCTCGGGTGGCATGGCATCTACATCTGAGCAGTTAACTATAATAGAATCTACCATATATGGTGGTTACTACATGTACAGCTCTTAGAAAAATACCTGACATATAGTAGGTACTCAGTAATTTTCACAATTATAATTAATATTAAGGTGTGATTATTTGGTTGGCTTAAAAAATATCATATTGTACCTATTTCTCTGCATTTTCCTTGCATGTTTTCAGCTGCCCTTCTTACTTTCTCTCACCCTGACAGGGAGCTCTGATTTTTCAAGGATATTCCATAGTGCATTATCCAAATTACTGAAGCAATTTTGAAGGGTTACCTTGTGAAAGGATAAAGCCCAAGCTCCCTAACACCTGACTTACCCTTACTTCTGCAGCCTCAATTCTCACCAGTATCCTCACACTCTAGAATACCTAGCCATAGCCATATCTCGGCTCCCTTAACCCTTACTCCTCCCAAAGCTGACACTTACCATCCTTCTTTAAAACACAACTCAGATGGAATGACCCCTGACCCTGCCTCCCATGTAGCCAGGACTGAGTGAAGACCCTTGCCATGTGCATGCCTTAGTGTATGAGAAGGGCACTTAATATTTCCCCTGAAGCACGTATCATGCTATACAATAATAATCTGCTTATTTGTTAAACTTTCCATAAGCTTGTGCCCTTCTCTGAGGCCAGGTATAGTCTGTTCTGTTTAGTATCAATAAAAGTCCTGACACATGGTAACGAGCAAAACATATTTATGGAATGAATGCATAAAAATTATTTAATTAATGTATTAAAATTGGTTCTATGGAAAAAAAAACAATGTGGATGCTGGAGCTACAGTCTGTATTTTTTTTGGTCATTTGCAAGGCTGAGTAGTCAATTTTATTGTTATGTAACACTGAAGTATGCAGAAGGAGGGTATTGCTACTCAGAAAACATAATTCACAATCACTGCCTGTGAGGTGAGCAGAGGAGACAGGATGCTGCCAGGCAAGGTCAAGAGATGAGCAATTTATCCTGGAGCTAAAAGTTTTAAGAGAGATTTTCCATGATAGAGATAGAAATAGAGATGTGGGGTGAGGGGATG
The DNA here is from genome assembly GCF_002837175.3 of Physeter macrocephalus. NCBI lineage: Eukaryota > Metazoa > Chordata > Mammalia > Artiodactyla > Physeteridae > Physeter > Physeter macrocephalus. Next base: position 124,703,882 of record NC_041224.1, on the reverse strand, counting down.
AGAGTGGAAAGGGAGAGAGAGGAGAGGAAATAAGGGGGGAGGGGAAAAAGAAAAGAAGGAAGGGAAGATGAGAAGGGCAAGAGGGAGGGAGGGAGAAAGGAAAGGAGGGGAAAATATTAAAAAGAAAGCTCTAAAGGTGCAGTGGATGACAGACACAAGTATATGTTAGGATGAGGTAGTGTATCAGCTTGAAAGAGAGAATAACTAGGACTAACTGTTTGGGAAAAAATGATTCTACAGAAGAGGCTAGTCAAAAAAAATTTGTTTGTTGTTGTTTCTTTTATAAGAGTCTCTGTGGCTGAGCAAAAGTCAATACAAGGTCAGTGTCTCTCTCCACTTTTCAAAGACAGTGCAGGTGATTCACTGAAATCACAAAAAGTCCTTTCTATGTGCCACACATGAAACAGTGAACAAGAAGGATACAATCTTTTCTTTAATTGTATTTATAGATCAGCCAGGAAGTGGGAGGTATGAATTATTTATAATGTTCCAGGCATAGTGCTATGTTCTTTAAATGCATTTCCTTCATTTAATTCTTAAAATAACCCACAGTACTGGTGTTATTGTTACACCCATTTTAAAGAAGGAGAAAATGAGGCTTAGAGGCAACCCCTCAACCTCTGCTGAACGTTAGGAGAATAAAGGGAGCTCTGTGAGGCCAGGCTCCAACTCCAGAGGTTAAGATTTATTTGACCTGGAATGCAGACTAATTATTAGTATATATTTTTAAACTAGGTAATTCCAAAATAAATACAATTTTGAAAACTTTTTTTATAGGCTTAGTTTATAATTTACCCAAAGTTTCTTTGCTAGTAAGTGGTAAGCCAAGACTCAAGACCCAAGTCCTGATACCACACTTATCCTTGATCCTTTGCTATGTTCTTATGCTAACATCAAAAGACAGTAAGAATGGAGCACTGTAGGTTGTTCATTGAAACAAATGCTTATTATTGGTTTATGATGATTTGGAATATTTGGAAAAAATGCATTAGTAGAATGGTATTGAAAGAAAGACATGCTAGACATAGGATAATATATTTCTCCTGCTTCCACGAGGAGGCTTGAATCAAGTTAAGGCTAGCGTTGCCACATAGTAAGCTGCTTCCTTCATGCCAAGGAAATTCCTGACACAAGAGACCCATAAGTGACATTTTACTCTATGGTCACCACCCCCTCTTCCCATCCAACAGAATATGAAATTGCATGTGCTCAGTGCCGTTTTTCATTCCTGAGTTTTAAGTGAAAAGTTCCAAGTCATACATTTCCAAGTGGTTGTCAAGAAATCCTTGATTGGGATACATTACAAGAATCTAATGGGAATAAAATAAAGGTTCCAAGGTAGATATTTTAAAATAATGAAGTTTCTTTACAGGAATATTATGATTAAGAATGAAATTGATATCACATTTGGCAATAACACCACCAAAGATATGACAACAGTGTAGAAACGCCTTCACAATTCTGGGGACAACCTGAAGGCATATAAACAATCTAGAATAAGAAATAAAGATATTTATTTAAAACGTTTAATTTCTATGTGCCAGTTAATAAGAAGCATTAGGAGACTGAGTCAACAAAACAAAGTCATTTTTGAAAAAGGAAAAGACATAGGGTTCTACCTAAGTTGGCTGTCCCTGAATCTGGCCCTGCCTCTAGTGGATATTTGCCTGAACTCCAACGCAGGAAATGAACAAAAAGGATACCCAAGATGAGAGATCTGGCCTAGTGAATAAGCATTCATTTTGGGAATAAGATCACCAAGGGGTCTGAGAACATATGTGCAGGCAAAATATTGAACTGATAAAGTATTGGATGAATTTAAGCATTTAAAAATTATACTGGTAATATTTTAAACATCTGTTGGCACATTTGGGCAAGTAAAGCACAATGTTCATAGAATATTAAGCAAACACAGAACAGGTCAACTATTAAATCTAGAAAACAAAAATGTAAAAGAAAAAAATTGCACATATTATACATTATTATATATTATATAATATATATGCTATTTGGTTAAGTAGTGAATATCTACAAAATTATACCAACTTAAACATTGACTATTGATTTAATCAAACATTGTGAGAATGGGAAGGGGAAAAAAAATAGGGAGGTCAAAAAAGCTAAATACTTATCTACTATAAAGTGAAGTTAATAAACATATAAAACTAATAAATTGAGAAATATCATCATTATATGCATAATTTGAAACAGAGAGGTAAATAATAGAAGCAAAAATCATTAGAATCTCTAAAGAAAGGACCAGTATTATATTGAATAATATAGCATATGTAATTTTTTTGTTTAAATCCTTTTTATTATTTATTATGTGCACAGGTTTCTTTAATAAATAAAATTTTATTTAACATAATTTAAAATATAAATCTCACCAGAAAATCATGGGACTCAATTGCTTCCTGAGATTCAAAGTTAGCTAAATTTTAGATCATTAGATAATGGGGTATTCAGTGACTGCATTGTTAAAAGTCTGTCAACTGATAGACAAACCCACAAACAAAAGGAGGGACAACTCTAAGTATAGACAAAGTAGTAACAAAATTGAATAGTCAATGAATGTTCATGACTGAGACATATAACTCATCTATACTGGAAATATAGAATTTATGTAGGGGTAGAATAACAGTACTAATGATAGCAACTGAAATTGTATACACTTTACAGTTTGCAAAGACCAGCTACATCTGTTATTTTACTATTTAAAATGCAATAAAAAATGTAAAGAGAAAAATGAGCTAATATTGTGACAATAATTCAAAGGAAGAGAGTAAAAACCAGTCAACATTCTTCTTTTGTTTCAATCATGTCAGTGTTTCAAGCCAAAGGCCTTCTAAAGGCTGAAGTATTTGGATAATTTATTTATGTATACTAATTTATTTGTGAAGACAATACATAATCACAAACTCCCTTTCCCACTTGGATGAAAAAGAAAAATAAAATTAATTAGAAGAGATGAAAGCCCTCTAATGTGTGGCAAAATTACTCACTCTCCTTCTAATCTTAATACTAAACCATTCATCTCCTCTACATCTATGAAGGTCTACAATTCAGTCTCCAACCACTTCAACAATATCTTGTGGCATCCCCCTCAAAAATGGTCTAAAATGGCTTCACTCTCAGTTACAGCATTTGGGATAGCCTTTGCCATTTGATTTCTGTCATTCTCTATAGGCTTTATTTGCATACATTAAACTGAATGAGATACTTCATATTTTTCAAAGTGAACTTGAATGAAATAACTGGAATGGAATGAAATTATTTTTTCTTTTCCATTTCCTATTTCAGTGTCTGCATTGAAATATCAGGTGGCCCGTTGTGCACTTTGCTAGAGTCCAATTGAGGAAATCAAGCTGTTCAGCAACATGCAAATGAAATTCCCCTCACAATTGTGTTTTCCTGCACTTGGTTCAAGAAAGATGACAAAGAAAGTTTCATGTAAAGCCTTGTCACTGAAATATCAGGAAATTCATGTTTTTATTTCTCATAAATTTCTGGATGTGTTTTGAAACCAGAATAAATCTCATTTATAAGAAAATTATTAAAAATTCCAGCTGTGAAATTGAAGAGAGAGAAAAATCCTGACTCCATTTAAAAGTCAAGAAAAGTGAATTAAAATTCTTTTGTTTCAAAATTGATCAAAACCGTATTCTTAGTTATGGAAAATCCTCCTCACGAGCCATCCACCACCAGAATCAAGAAAATATATAAATAGGAGTTTAAAGTTCTAGTGAGAGAAGTCACTTTCTATTTTAATAGCACCTGAAAACAATCTTTAACGTGTCATTGTTTATTTCATAAGCTTTGTTCAACATGCAAGACAGGAAAAATATGGAAGACTGAACACCTCTCAGAAATCTGTCTACCCTACCAGAGCTCTGTCAACTAAATTCTCAAAGCTAAGGATGGGCAAGAATGAAAGCACCAATAAACTTATTCATGTCTGGATGCCCTAAGGGTCATTTAAGTCCCACAGAGGTTTCTGGACAATGATGTCATGGAGAGTGACAAGTGGTGTTTAGCCATCTTGCCTTGTACTGTTTCAGAACATTTCCACACACACCCAGTAATGGCAGAAGCAAGATGGAAAATAGTGGTCATGGACAGGATTTAGGAATTTAAGAGCCCACTATATGTAAAGTAGCATAGGCCATACAACTGAAGATGAACAGGAACAGTGCAGTGCCTTAAAGTAAATTGTTTCTATTTATCTACATTTAGCAGTATTGCTTAACTTTGATATAAATAGTCATGGTTACGTCAACATTCATAAGGCAGAATCAAGTATAAAAAGGAAACAGTTTTACCATTTTATTTGTCATTGAAACGTTTACATTAGGGATGTAAAATTGATGGTCCTATGCATGAAAGTGAAAGATCAGCAGTGTCTAGAAACTACAATACAATTACTATTTTATTTCTAAACTTAAACATATTTGAGATACAACTGAGGATATAATATGCCAGGAAACCTCCCCCATCACACACATGAAAAGTAAGATAAATAAATAACACAATAGTGCATACACTGAACTGTGTTTAAACCACAATAGTTACTAACAAGGAAAATACAAAATAAAAATGTATTGAAATAGAACAAAGCACACCCAGACACACACACTCCAACTAATCTGAAAGGATAAACATTGAGGGCCCACAAAATAGATCATATTAAACATGTTCTTTTCTAAAAGATATTAAGATAGATTGCTTAAATTCAATTAATCAGTTACTGTCAAGTACTATTCCACACAAAAAGAAAGATCATTAAGTTTTTGAAAAAGGACAAGCAACTGGGTATCTTTTGGTGCCACAAGAGTCCTGATGCAATATATTGGGGGAAATCTACTGATTCTCTTTGCTTTAACTATCCATTACATCCTAATATGGGGCCACTCCATTCTAACATAGTGCCGCTACAGCTGTGGTGTACTACTACTTATTAACATATGATCTCAGGCAAATCATTTAACCTCTCTTAATCTCTGATAAGTGGGACTACTGTAATTCACAATTATACGTAGCCTTGCTGAGGATAGAATTACATGTAAATGGTGAAAGTATGTTGCATAAAGCCTATTGTCAAGTAGGTGATGGAAAAAAATATTCATTGAGTTTAAACCTATTGTACCTTGCTGTGAAATTCAAAGGTAAAAGAAAAAGGTAACATTCCAGATCCAACAAAAGTAATAAGCAGACACTCAACAAATGGTAGTTTTCACCATAATGTTTATCATACTTTTAAAAGATATGATCACTTTCTTCAATTAATGAGGAAGAGACAATGCTTATTCTTGGAAAATTAATGAAAAATAATAGCTAATAAGTAGTATTTAAAAACTACACATGCTACAGAAATTCAGAGAGGAAGCTTTTAGTTTCAGTTGAAATAATTAAATCCAGTTACTCAGGTATAATAACTATCAACTTCAGAGTATTTTACGTGTTCCGAATGTAGGTTCCATCACTAACCCATAGGTGCCCACACTAAAATCCTGAATTTTAAAGAGACTCTTCCATACAGATAATTTATATCTGAATCTATAAAATTGGCAGTTCATTCATTTTATGTAACTTCACAAGACAAACTAAATAGAAACCCAAGCTAGGTATGGGCAAGTGATGTGAGTGCAGAGAAGCTAAGCAGCAGAGGCAGCATTTCTTAAATTCATCAGAAGGTGTGAAAAATGTTTCATTTATTTCCAACCATGTGTTCATCCTTTGAGGATACTGACTCTAGAGTGTGACCTTTTGGCTGAGATTTATCTTCAATTTGCTTTGTTTGCCTTCAAATATTAGTTATTATTCTTTTCCATGTGAAATATGATTAAGTTACAAGTGATATCATATTTTAAAATATTGACTGATATTAATACACTTTCTTCCTAATATTTATTACTGTTAATATCCACCAAACATCAATGGGTTACAAGTTTGTGTTCATTGAAAGAAAAAATAAAGTTCTACCTTTGTATAAAATCTTAATCCATTGAATTCTCAGGATCAGTATAAAAATATATTAAGTAAAAATGCTACTGTTATATTTTATGTAAGCATTTTCAGGGGTTGGTGTATTATTAAATCATAATTCAGAAACATAATCAAATGACATTCTTTTTTATCAACTTCCAGGTAAAATGAGTCCATGAATATAAAAAAAAATTATCTGTCCTTAGAAATCAGATGTTCTAAATACACATTTCTCAGGATTGGAAAAGTTTCTATGGAGTCAGGAGAGATAAGGAAGATGTGTAAGAAGCACCTCCATCATTCACCATATGCCTCTTCCTTGCTGTGCAACAAAGACCCCTTGATCTCTAACCTGTGCAGTCTCCATCTCTAGAGAAGCTCTCTCCACTAAAGATTATAGGCAAAGTCAAGCTCTACAAAAAGTCCTGCTTTTATGCAAAGACCTATCTCTACTTACTCTCAATATTTTGTAGCTATCCACTGGAGAGAAAGCTTATTCTGGAACATTTGTCAAAAAAAAAAAAAAAAGAAGAAGGTCTACCTAGCCAACTAAACTCCACAGTCAATCATATGTTACACCCCTATCCAGAGAAATCTAAGTCTGAAAGCTACCACAGGAGAGCTGATGAAATCATACCAAACTGGGTATGTTAGAATTTCCAGTTGACCTGCTATTGTGTTACTTAATGTGTAACATAACCACTATGTGCTATTCCTCCATGCTTTTAATCCATAAGTACAATGATAAAATGTATCCAGTAAGGTTATTATGAGAATTGAGAAAATACATGTGAAGTGATTAATGTCAGATACTGCACATGATAAATATTTAATAATAGCTATTATTTTAATATGTTATTAATGTTATTTTAGAATCTTATCATCTCCATAGTTGTACATTGTAAAACTTCCTTTCAAAATATTTGCAATAATATATACATGGTCACTGACATAAGAGATTACTATTCATCTGTCTTGGACATAGAAAGGTGAAATTTGGTTACATTCTCTTCCTCACTAATTCTTATTACAGAAGATTTATTTAATGGGGTCATTTTATGAACATGTTTTCCCTGTATATTTCCCTGTACACTTTTCCCTGTATATTATATTCCCTGTATATTTTTTCCCTGTGTATTATTGATTTTGCATATCTTCCCTAAGCAGTGGATGAAGGATATATTCAATCCTGTCATAAAAGATGTTGTAGATGTAAACCTGAAAACTGTATGACTAGAAAGAAAGAAAAGGAAACAAGGATACTAATTTTTAAATTTTTTTTTAAATGAGGCAAGAAGAATAATTTTATGTTCTAAAAGAAGTCTTTTTACTAAAAGCTAAAATATGACTACAATATGGCAATTCTTGAAAAGGTACATTGAATACCTTTTCACAAATGTAGAGCTACATATATTACCACTTAAAATTTTGACTAAATATTAATTATTTTTATAATGATAACATTAAAAATATTTATCATAAAATATATAAAATTGTGTACTTATGTAAATGAAAGATGAAGATAACTAATTATATAATTATACCATGTTTTACTACTAAATGTTATAGAATATACATATACACATACACACAAACACACACATTAAAATAGTCACAATCTTTCCAATTCTATCAGTACTCTCATATTACAAAAAATTAGACAGAAATTAGTGCAGCATATATACTTCAGTATGCAGTTTGTTATGTATATTTATGTGCCATATACCCATATTCTTCTTGGGAACTTTCTCTTTATTATGTGAAAAGCTTTATTATGAGAGCAAATACTAGAGATTAAGAATAGAGAATCTGGGGACTTCTTAATTGCTCATAGCATGACTTTAGATAAATCACTTGAATTTTCTGATCATCATTTGTAAAATAGGGAAAAATAATACCTTTCAATTTAAGTGAGAAAATAAAGTGCTTGGTATACTGCTTAATACATGACAGTTGTTCAATAAGGGTAGAAGTTAATATTGGATTAAAGCCCACCCTAATGATTTCATTTTTAACTTCATTACTTCTTTAAAGACCCTATTTCCAAGTATAGTCACATTCTGAGGTAGTGGGGGTTAGAATGTCAACAAATAAATTTGGAGGGGACACTCTTTAGTCCACAACATTTATTTAATTAATTTTAAAAAACATGGTTTAATTTCTCAAAGTTAAATTCCATTATATATTTTATACTTATTTTTTCTTGTAATTTAGTCTTTGCTTTAATCTTTCATAGCATCCACATGATGAAATTCTTTCTTTGATCATAACCAATTATGTTGAGACTAGCCACTCTTTTATGAAAATCTCTTTCATAGAAATAGAAATGACTTTTCACTTTCTCTCTGCTCTATTAGAAATATACCTAATTTAATCATGAACCAATTTTTCTTTTTACAATGCAATCTATTGCAACCTTCAAAAAATTATTTTTTTAAATGATTGACAAAGTTATTTTATGTGTCCCTATAATTTTAATTTCATTAGGTATGAGATTTATTGACAGAATACTTTGTTTGCCAATCATAAGCTTAAAGGTCTAATTTTTAATTTTGTGTATAAACTTCTTAAAAACAAGTTCGAGAATAATATGTACGTAGGTATAAAAAAAACCAGCAGAGATTGGAAATGCATTATAAACATATTGGCATTATATTCAATTATACTGGATAACTAGTTAAGAACTAGTTAAGAAGAGTTCAGTTCTGATTTGTCATTATAAAGGGACATAGAGTATATTAAGATACAGGCAGAGATGACCAAAGAGAGAGTGGACATGAAAGTTACTTGTACAAGGTCTCAAATTCTCTGAGGCTGTACACTTTAAATTCTCAATACTTTATAGTGAGATTACATTATATATACAATCTTTGCATTTGTGTTTGATAAGCATTATTTGTAACATGTAAACATTCACAATTTTATGGTAACTTATTATATTTTAAATATGTCAAGTACCTAAAAATATGGAAATTGTTTAGAATTCTTCCTATCTCTGTGATGCACTCATGTTAGCTGTATGTATGCTTAAGGCTATAAGAGAAACAAGGAAGTCTAGTAAAAGGTTCAGAACATCACCCTGGGTTCCAGCATGGGATGTCAGCCAACCTCAAGAGAAGTATAAATAATGCATTTATTTTAAAAACCATTTTACACAAACAATATAAAGCTTGGTCTATTATTATTATTATTCTTTTTGAGTACTAAAGCCTTATAGTATTTTAAAATCTATGTTGAAAATAATTTTCCACATTTAAAAATTGTTCTTTTTTAAAACAGAAGAAACTGTTAAAAGTATTGAAGAATTGTAGAGTTGAGAGAAAGCAACATAAATTTAAACTTTTTTTTTTTAATTTTTATAAAACTCATTCCATGGATAAGTGTGCTAAGGCATATTCATTCAAAGAGCAGGTAGTCCATGAGACCTATTAAATCCACCTCTTTTCTCTGCATTTGTGGATTTGGTTGCCACTCCTACTTGTAGTCTACACTCCCCGTCCTCACTAGTTCTAGCCACCCCAACCCTCAAGGGTTGGGCTGCATCCCATTTTTATCCCATTCTCTGTTTAAGATTCAGTTTGACCCCACCCTCTCCAGGAAACTTCCTCTCCAGAAATTAACTTCATTCTACAACAATTTAGTTATCATAGTAGTGTTCCTTTAAAGTATTAAGTGCTAAGTATTCCCAAATAATTTAAATATATGGGGTACAAGTTAACCATTTTTATTTAAAATAATGCCAATGTAAAATATATTAAATTCATAGATTTTGAAATCACTGTCAATCAAGTTTCAGATTACCATGACATGTTAATCAAAGGAAAATATAAATTGATTTTATATACAAGTGTTCAGGACTATATTCATTTATTCAACAAATATTTATTTTCACTGATTATTTGTTGTATGCTACATACCATGCTAGAAGTTGGGGAAATATTTTTCATTTACAGTAAAAATAAGGGGAACTAGAGCAAACAATAATTTAGTTCAAAATAAATTAACAACTTAATATATGGTACTCTTTACTTATTATTATATTAAAATCCTGTTATTCAATAAATTGTGACATCAAAAGACTTAGCATTATGGATTACATCAACAAGAAGAGATTGTTCTCTGTAATGGTCTATTGTTAGGCCATGAAAATTTCTGGGCCAATAAAAGATTTTTATTCTAATAGTGAACAGTTATTTTAAAAGGATGAGGTACAATTTAAAGGTTAAATAAATTAACTTCAGTATTTATAGCAATAATAAGAATAATATCAATATCAATATTTACAAATGCTTATTTCATACCAAGAATAAGCCAAGGAAAATACATGAATTATCTCATTTAATGTACATAATAACCTAGCTTCTCATTTCATATTTATAAGCTAATTAATTTACACCTGCACATACATATATATGGATATAAAACAACCGTGTTTATTTTTCTCCCTTGCCTACTATATAATAACCATTTCATATATACTTTTCTCATTGAAGAAGAAACAACATTTTTTAAGTAATTAAAATATCACATTTTCTAAAGAAATTATCTCTGGCTCACACTTAGGCATTAATAACTTGGGATGCAGAGAGGAATCAAGTGGTATTTGATCAAATCATAAATCTCACTGAAGGCATTGAACTTTTAGAATTTGAATGGTAGGTGACAACAGCTAAGGAAAAAAGGTCACCATTTTTTTTTAAGTGTTTAAAATGGTATTTCCACTGGTAAAAGCATAACCTAGGAAGAATAAAAATACAGTAACTTTTTCATTTATATGAAAGTGTTGTAATTTATATAGCTACTGTTATTTACATTGTTTTAAAAAGAACAATCACTTAAGCACTAAATGAATTTAAAACATCAATTCCACTTAGTAGAATAGGAAAGAAGAGCCAAGAGTTTGTAGGAAGGTATGCTATAGTTTTATTTGGAAAAATTGGAAACAAACTTTACACTTATTTTGCTTTATGTTAATCAATATAGATATGCTCATGAATACATCTTATTCATTCATTCAGTTTGTTCATCCAACAGAGATTTATAGGGCACCAAATGTTTGCCAGATCCATGGCAAGAGATATGTACTTTTGTGAGCAAAACATAACTGTCCCTATTTTAAAAGCCTATTGCCTAGTAAGAATATATAGGCATTAATTAAATACCAACATAAACATAAAATTACAAAGATGATAAGTGCTATGAGTGAGAGTTACAGGCACTATGGAGAGTATAAAATAAGAGAATATTGTCTGGATAGTTAGGGAAGGCTCCCCTAAGGAAGTAAGTTTTAAATTGAGATTTGCAGATTGTGCTTTCTAGGTAAAAAGAAAGGTTAAAATTTTTCTCTAAAGAAGAAATGGAATATGAAAAGGTGTATGACTTCAAGGACTTGATTAGAAGGAACACAAGGAAGGCTATTATGTTTTAAGTAGAGCAAAGAAGGGGGAATGACTAGATGAGCCAGAAGAATAGAATATTCAGAACCATGTAGACCACAGTAAAGAATTAGACTACAAAAACCAATGGGAAACAATGGAGATGCTTTATGAACTGACATAATCAGATTTTTTATTTGATAAAAATCACTCTGAAGGAAGCAAGACTGATGATGGTAGACCAATTAGGAGATAAGAGATGGTGGGAATGAATTTCAAGAGAAGTGGATAGAAGTGAGATAATTTAGGAGATAAAATTCACATGGGGAAGGAGTTTGAATATGCAATGAGTGTGACTGAAATGTCAGTTAACTCCTAGGTTTTCTGGCCACTGAATGTTTTATGTGGCTTAATGGTATGCAAGAGGAGCCTTTCATAACGCTGAAAAGGCAGAGAAATCCTAAATGTGTGCACAGCTAATAACAGGACTTGAAATACATAAAGCCAAACTTAACTAAAGGAAGAAATAGAGGAATCCACAATGAGGTGAAAGGTAGAGACTCTAACACTGGTTTTTCAATAAGTGAACAAACAGGCAAAAAGTAAGTGAGATACACAGCTTAGTGACTGACAGAAGATAATCCCTGAAGGTAAGGAGAGCATTTTTGGTGTAGTGAGGTTGGCAATAATCAGCATATGGATTCTTTAGATAATTTAGTGATACTCTAATTATCTAAAGGTCTCCACTTATTTTCATTTTCTGTGTTCTGATCTGCTCTTTTGCTGCATTTAAGGTAGACATCAACTCTGAAAATTCCTAGAATTACAAGATAACACTACTTACCCCAGGAGGCTGGGACACACAAAAAAGTTAACTAACAAATCAACCTCAAACCAGACTCAAAGAAATCATCCAAAAAGGTTAAAAATAAAGTATTACCTTACCAAATGAATGTAACTCTATGGGGATCTCTTTAATTAGCTAATATTTGAAAATAATCTGAATGAAACAGAATGATTTTTAGTATGATAAAGATGTTTCAACTAAGCAATTGAAAAATATCATTGGCAACACAGAAAGGTTGGACAAAGAGTACTTCCTAGCCCACAAAATAGCAAATTAGCCATAATTACTAATAATAGTATATGTGAAGGGGAAAAAAGACACTGTGAGAAATGACAATTATCTATAATAAGAAGTAGAAAATCTGGCAGTCCATGAGGTACAACAGGTGTATTATGTCAAGAAATGGGCAGACACAAGAGACACTGATCTAAGAAACTAAAAGTGTTTCATCAGGGATTCTCTCTTGAAAGGCAGAAAGGATAGGATTCCCCATAATTTAGGAAAAATATTCCTCAATGCTATCAGTTCATCATTTTTCTGATCCAAATCCATGCTCATACTCTGCTTACTTACTCAGCTTCCCCTAATATCATAATTCCCTTAATGTTAGGAAAGCAGATGCCATGCACACTGATTATCTATCTGGCTTGGACATTTAACAAATTAGTATTCTGTTTTAAGTACTGGTTTCACATATAGCATGCTAACAGTGACCTTTCTTTGAATGACTACTCACCTTTGAGTACCCCAATTAACTTTTTGGAAGATTAAGTCTGTTGGACAGCACTGATAATTTACAGCCTTTTAAGAATATTGACTGGTCATTCTTTAAATGAAGGTCTTTACAGTCAAACTAAGATGAGACTTATTATTGGATGGGTGGACCAAAAAAAAAAAAAAAGATGAGAGTGGATCCAATTCTTCTATTCCCATATCCTTGATATTAGGGTAGAAAATGCATTCCTTTAGGCCTGCTTATCCAGTGGTCTGGATATGGTTTATCACTCCTTTGCTATGGCACTACTACTTTCTCTCCTTTCCAGAGAAAGCTGGAGGATCAGAGACATAGATCAAGTCTCTGTCCATAGAATGGCTTTAGGCAAAGAGCAGCAGTTTAAAGATTGTTAGGACTCAGAAATTTATAGTGACTCTCCAAACTTCTCTCCATCACAGCAGAACTGATTTCTTACTAGTCCCTCTTCACCAAGGCAGTTACTTCAGCAGTGTGTGTGTGTGTGTGTGTGTGTGTGTGTGTATGTGTGTGCATGTGTGTATGTGTAAGAGAAATGTAGAGAAACCAGGGTGGAGCATAGAGGTATGAAGGCGATTCAGAAGAGAAGAGTTTTTCTGAATTGACCTATTTCCTTCTAAGCACAAGATTACAAGATAGAAGTTTCAATACCATTAGCTCAAATACTTCATCTTCGACCAGTTAAGCTCAATATTAGTATAGCCTTAGTCTCCATTTATAAAAATGGAATAAACATCTAATACAAAGTATTTTACCATTTTCCCAAATCTTGATATTAAATAAGGACAAGAATTATTTTTAAGTTTCTGTATTTCTAATTTCAATCAATGTTTGTGCAGTTAGGTGAACTGACTGCTTAACTGACCATACTCAAATGTTAATATAGAATCACTGCCCATTTTGATGATGGTGGAAAAAGCCTCATCTTCTCCCATTTCATTAATGACTTGCATTAAAATATTCAAGGCAATCTCAGAAAATGTGAGTCATGTGAATTTGGGAGGCATGATGACAGAATCATGCTCCAAGATCCTGACAGGTTCAAACGATGGGCCAAATTTAACAGGATGGATATAATCAAGATAATTATAAGGTTACACAAGGGATATCTTAGGGCCAAAAACCTAATTGCACATAAATGACTGGAAAGAAATGTGGCTTAGCAGCAAAAAAAACTGTAGCAAATTATAAAGCAGTTTAAGAGTTTCAACTGATATACTATCAATATTAGTTGTCAATGCTGTGAGGTGAACATAAAAGCAAATTTCATCTTTTTATTTTTTGAGTAAAAACAAACACTTTTAACTTGATACTTTTTGGAGTTACCACACCAAGGTTATTTTCTTTTGTTATACAATCTGGCTTTTAAAAAATATTTAAGACAAAAGGAAACCCATTCAGACAAGTATGATAAATTAATAGGATTATAAGGCTTGAAAAATGTTATTAAAATAGTTGAAAATTTCTGGATCTTTATCTTAAATGAGGGATTTATGTGGATAAGGTACTGACATTTACAACTTTAAAAGAGACTGATAGGTAAAATCTTCATAAAAAACTAACTTTAACTTCTTATAAAGTAAAAAAGTTCAGCAAATATTTGTAGATTGCTCACTATTTGCCAGGTGCTATGTAACTGAATCTCAGAATAGTTGTTACTTTGCTGATTTGACTATATCCAAAGTCTCTGATAACTTCAATTAACCTTTTTCTTATTATAGAAAGTTTTTCTAACTCTCATATGAGCCCAAGGGTTAAATGAGCCAGCTGAAAAGGCGATGTGTTTCCAAATACTGGAAACGTTCAGTCATGGGGTGAAAAACCATTTGCTATTTAATGAATTCTACTAAAAATACCTTTCTTCTAATTTATCATCATTACATATACAGTTCCTTTTAGTAAGTGTGCTCAAAGCATCTCCATAAAGCTGCAATACTTTGAAGATTTTATGAATCTGTCATAACTAAACAAAGAACTACATTGAACCAGAGCAAGTGCCCAGAGTTAAGCCCTACACTAATGTTGATTCACTACTAACTGAAAATAGAAATTAAGGAAAAATAGACAATTTAAACTTTCAGACTTCGCAACCTTGGTCAGAGAAATTCTGTAGCTATATATATGTGTGTGTACACACTATATATATATACACACACATATATATACACACATATACATATACATATATATCTCATACATACATACATGTATGCATGTGTATGCACTAGGATTCCTTCATAATTCCTTATTGTAGATGGTAATAATTGTGATGCTTATAAATTATTTAATATGTGCCAGGTACTATAATTCTACTTATATTAACTAACATATTTAATCCTCACAACAATCCCATGAGGCAAGTTTTACAGACATACACATCACTATATATTAAATAGATAAACAACAAAGACCTACTCTATAGCACAGAGAACTATATTCAATATCTGTAATAACTTATAATGGAAAAGAGTCTGAAAAAGAATATATATATATATTTATATATACAGAAAACTGAATTAGTCTTCTGTATACCTGAAACTAACACAACATTGTAAATCAACTATATTTCAATAAAAAAAATTTTTTTTAAACGTTTCTGTTTTCAATGAAAGTAAAAAAGACATAGAGACAATGAATTACTTGCTGAAGGCCACACAAATAGAAAGTGCCCAAACAGGATTTAAACCAAGACGTCTTAAAGCTGAGTACATGCTCTTAACCACTAAGGATACTGCCTCTCATAATTGTATGTCTAGGTATTCAAAATAACAAATAACTTTAGATGTAAATACCTTAAATTTTGAATTTTAGTTTTCATTGTGTGAGCAGGTAAAAATCTAAATATTTAATATACAAATTTTAAAAATAATATAATTTATTTTGGATAAGTGCCAAGTATTTTGTTTTATATTTTCAGCCTTAAACTTATCTCTTATTGCCTTTATTTATTTAGCCATGTGATATAGAATATCTTGTGATAATGGGTATAATTTCTACTAACATATCTTATAAAAGTCTAATAAGATAAAATATGCTCAACCTAAATACTCAAGTCCTTATATGCTATACATACTAGAGAATTTTCAACAGGAGTATTATAAAGTCTCTGCACACAAGAAGCATGCTATCTATTTGGGTAGATAAAGCTTGTAAAAATATTGCAAATCAATGTTAACATGCTATAATTACAGAAAAGTACAGGAATAGAACAGAGTGCTTTGGGGAGGACATGTCAGGCACTCAGAGGGAAATGGTCCAGTGAAATTTGAGCAGTGTGTCAACTGAGAAAGGTTTTGAAAAATGAATATGGGTTTAGCAACCAACAGAGACTTTATGCATAATAGGAGGAAGGAACTGTGTTTACAAAACATGACGGAATGAAACAGCTGAGTGAGCAATGGAAACTGTACATCTAATATAGCATTTCGTAATTCAGCTCATCAATTCAACTGGGGGTTTGTGTGTTAATTTCCTCCCCTATGTTATAAACTTAAAGACTCATAATATTTTAAAGTTATTTTCTATGGCCTATAATGCATAACACAAATTTTTCATGACAAGAACTGAAGAATATTTGTTAAAAACACATACATATATATACAGACATAGATACACATATATATTGGATTGGCCAAAAAGTGCCTTTGGCTTTTAAATAAAAACAAAAGACACATTTTCCATTTCACCAAGAACTTTATTGTACAATGTATTCACCCTTTTGTTCCACTACCTTCTACCATTTTTCAGGCAACTTCGTAATTCCATTTTCCCAAAATTTTTTATCTTTTTGAGCAAAGAACTGTTCCAGGTACCTTTTACGGTCTTCCAGGGAATTGAAATATTTTCCATTAAGAGAATTTTGTAAGGAGCTAAATAAATGGAAATCTGAAGGTGCAATGTTTGGTGAATATGGCAGATGAATCAGAACTTCCCAGCCAAGCTGAAACAGTTTTTGCCTGGTCATCAAAGAAACACGCGGTCTTGCATTATCCTGATGGAGGATTATGCATTTTCTGTTGACTAACTCTGGATGCTTTTCATCAAGTACTGCTTTCAGTTGGTCTAATTGGGAGAAGTACTTCTTGGAATTAATCATTTGGTTTTCTGGAAGGAGCTCATAATAGAGGACTCCCTTCCAATCCCACCATATACACAACATCACCTTCTTTGGATGAAGACCTGCCTTTGGTGTGGTTGATGGTGGCTCACTTCACTTGCCCTATGATCTCTTCCATTCCACATTATTGTACAGTATCCATTTTCCATTACCCATCACAATCTGTTTTAAAAACGGAACGTTTTCATTGTGTTTAACTAGAGAATTGCATGCAGAAATACTGTCAGGAGGGTTTTTTTCACTTAACTCATGTGGAACCCAAACATCAAAGAGATTAACATAAACAAACTTGTGTAAATGACTTTCAATGCTTGATTTAGATATTTTGAGTATGTCAGCTATCTCCTGCATGGTATAACGTTGATTGTTCTCAATTAACATCTCAATTTGATTGCTATCAACTTCAACTGGTCTACCCAACTGTGGAGTATCATCCAGCGAGAAATCTCCAGCATGAAACTTCGCAAACCACTTTTGACACATTCGATCAGTCACAGCGCCTTCTCCATACTATCATCCAGCAAGAAATCTCCAGCATGAAACTTCGCAAACCACTTTTGACACATTCGATCAGTCACAGCGCCTTCTCCATACATTGCACAATTTTTTTTTTTTGCGTTTTGGTTGCACTTTTACCTTTCTTGAAATAATAAAGCATAATATGCTAAAAATAGTGCTTTTTTCTTCCATCTTCAATATTAAAATGGCTACACAAAAATTCACTAATTTTAATGTCTTTTTTTAAATGCACTCTCATATGACAGCTGTCACATACAATCTAAGAAAATTGTTTTGAATGAAGTTAAAGACAACTAAGTGCTACTAGAGCCATCTTACAGAAAAAACCAAACGAATATTTTGGCCAACCCAATACATATATACATTTACATTCAAAGGAGAATTTAATTCATGATCAACTTTTTCTGTAATAGATTTTATTTTATTTTTTTTTTGTTTTTGTTTTTTTTTTTTGCGGTTCGTGGGCCTCTCAACGGCTCCGGACGCGCAGCCTCAGAGGCCATGGCTCACGGGCCTAGCCGCTCTGCGGCATGTGGGATCTTCCCAGACCGGGTCACGAACCCGTGTCCCCTGCATTGGCAGGCGGACTCTCAACCACTGCGCCACCAGGGAAGCCCTCTGTAATAGATTTTAAAACAAACCAATATGGACTTTACCAACTGAACTGATTATGTTGATAACTGATTCAGATAAATCTATGATGTTTCAGAGAGCTAGGAAGACATCACAGTTCATAATTCCCCTTTCATAGAGGAGAGTTAATGGTAGGAAGTTTTTTTTCCCAGAAAAGTACTATAATTTCCAGCTCTTTGGCATTTAGGTCTGGCTTTGTAATTGGTTTTTGTCAATGGAATAAAAATGGAATTGATATCTGTTAGTTCCTGGTTTTAGAGGCAGATGTTCCTTCTCTATGATCTCCTTCATTTTCCTTCCTCAGGCTGGAAACTATCATCATAGCCTTGTGGATAGCAAAGCTGGGTCCAGAGAATTCTCATGTGGAGAAAGTATAAGCCTCACCTCATCCTTCAGAGAAACTTTGAGTGTAAGTTATACTTCACTGGACAGTGCTGGCCTTTTATATTTCTGTATCAATCCACCAGTCAGTCATTGGCTAAGGACTACCCATGAGTGATATAACTCCCCCAGGCACTTCTGACTCTCTGTGTATGTAGGCACAGTGGTTCAAGTAGCTCTTGGATATTTTTAAGATACAGACCTTAGAAGCAAACTAACACAGAAACTACCGTTTACACAGAAATGGTAAAAGAGACCTGAGGGCATCTGGGCAGAGCATGGATAGCATCTGCTACACATATTATGTAGACAAAACTCATTTGGCCATTATGAGCATGACTAAGAGCCCTGGTAGTACCTAATAAACCTTCCTACTCAGGAGAAGATTCTAACCAGATATCAAGGGTCTTCTTTTATACCATTCTCAGAGCTATTAGGAAGACCAGAAATAATAACTGAAATGATTGAAGGTGTGGTTTTTCACATTCACAGGCATTCATATAGATATACATAGGAATAGATCATGTGACTCTACCCCAAAAGTAGCACAAATGGAAATCATTATTCAGGGATTACTTCTAGTAATGGAATCAATCCTACCTCAGATTCCTGAAGAGGGGAGGGTTACCATTTAAGCCAACCGAGATTTTAGACATCCCTGTTAGACTTCTGGATTCATTTCTAACAAAAATAAAACTTAACTTCAAAAATTCATAGACATATGAAAATTTAGAGGGTCAGATGGTTCAAAATTAGTCTAGAGAATAAGGATTGGAAAGCATGCCCTTCATTTGCCCCAAGGGAGGAGAAATTTGAGACTTCATTAACAATGATTTCATCAAAGAGTGACTACAACAATATGAGTGACAGCAACTTTGAGTGAAAACCCACATAAGTCATGCCAGATACAACATCAACAACAGCAGGGGAATTAACAGCCAAGGACTCTTCTCTCAATATTAAACACCTGGACATAGTTGTGACTTCAATAAAGAGTCTGGTGATGGCACAAAGCCAGCAGCAATGGCAGCCTCAGAAGCTGAGAGTAGCAATAAGCGTCTAGAGGAAGATTTCAGGAACCATGTTGGTTAGATTCCCAATCACATATACATACATGGGTATTTAGAGACTTTCAGAATGATGATGACGAGGCCTTTAAAAAAAATCATTGACTAGAAGACCTTCAAGATGACAGAGGAGTAAGACTTGGAGATCACCTTCCTCCTCACAAATACATCAAAAATACATCTACATATGGAACAATTACTACAGAACCCCTACTGAATGCTGGCAGAAGACCTCAGACTGCCCAAAAGGCAAGAAACTCTCCACGTACCTGGATAGGGCAAAAGAAAAAAGAGAGACAAAAGACTAGGGACAGGACTGTATCTCAGGGAGAGAGCCGTGAAGGAGGAAAAGTTTCCACACACTAGGAAGCCCCTTCACTGTCACAGACGGAGGGTGGGTGGGGTGGAAGGTTTGGAGCCATGGAGGAGAACGCAGCAACAGGGGTGCAGAGGGCAAAGCTGAGAGATACCCTCACAGAGGATCAGTGCCAACCAGCACTCACCTACATGAGAGGCTTGTCTGCTCACCCACTAGGGCAGGTGATGGCTGGGAGCTGAGGATTGGGCTTCAGAGCTTAGATCCCAGGAAGAGGACTGACGTTGACTACATCAACACAGCCTGAAGAGGGCTAGTGTGCCACAGCTAACAGGGAGGGAGTCCAGTAAAAACTCTGGACCTGCCTAAGAGGCAAGAGACCATTGTTTGGGGTGTGCAAGGAGAGGGGATTTAGAACACCACTTAAAAGAGCTTCACAAATGGGTGTGAGCCCCAACTATTAGCATGGACACCAGAGACAGGCATGAAATACTAATGCTGCTGCTGCAGCCACCAAGAATCCTGTGTGCAAGCACAGATAACTATCCACACCTCCCCTCCTGGGATCGTGTCCAACCCTCCACTGCCAGGGTCCCATGATCCAGGGACAACTTCCTGGGAGAAAACAAGGCATGCTCAGGCTGTCGCACTGACACGGCAGCCTCTGCCACCACAGGCTCATCCCGCATTCTGTACCCCTCCCTCCCCTGGGCCTGAGTGAGCCAGAGGCCCCTAATCAGCAGCTCCTTTAACCACCTCCAGTCTGGGTGAAGTACAGACACCAGAGGGTGACCTACATGCAGAGGCGGGGTGAAATCCAAAGCTGAACACCAGGAGCTTTGTGAATAGAGAAGGGAAAGGGAAATTTCTCCGTGCAGCCTTAGGAGCAGCAGATTAAGTCTCCACAATCAACTTGATATACACTGCATCTGTGGAATACCTGAATAGACAACAAATCATCCCAAAACTGAGACAGTGGACTTTGGGAGCAACTGTAGACATGGGGTTTGCTATATGCTACATACTAGTTTCTGTTTTTTATGTTTATCGTAGTATAGTTTTTAGTGTTTGTTATCATTGGTGGATTTGTTTACTGGTTTGGTTGCTCTCTTCATTTTTCTTAATTACTTTTTAAATTTTTTTACTTTAATAATATTTTTATTTTAATAACTTTGTTCTATTTTATTTATTTTTTTCATTCTTTCTATTTTTTCTCCATTTTCATCTGAGCTGTGTGGCTGAGAGCATCTTGGTGCTCCAGCTGGGTGTCAGGCCTGAGCCTCTGAGGTGGGAGAGCTGAGTTCAGCACATTGGTCCACCAGAGACCTCCCAGCTCCACATAATATCAAACAGTGAGACCTCTCCCAGAAACCTCCGTCTCAATACTAAGACAGAGCTTCACTCAATGACCAGCAAGCTCCAGTGCTGGAAACCCCATGCAAAACGACTGCAAGAAAGTAACACAAGACCAACCATTAGCAAAGAGGCTGCCTAAAATCATAATAAGCTCACAGACACCCCAAAACACACCAACAGACATAGTCCTGCTCACCAGAAAGACAAGATCCAGCCTCAACCACCAGAACATAGGCACCAGTCACCTCCACGAGGAAGCTTACACAACCCAATGAAACAACTTTACCCACAGGGAGCAAACACCCAAAACAACAGAAACAATGAACCTGCAGCCTGCAAAAAGGAGACCCCAGACAGAGTAAGTTAAGCAAAATGAGAAGATAGAGAAACACACAGCAGATGAATGAGCAAGGTAAAAACCCACCAGCCCAAACAAATGAAGAGGAAATAGGCAGTCTACCTGAAAAAGAATTCAGAGAAATGATAGTAAAGATGATCCAAAATCTTGGAAATAGAATGGAGAAAATACAAGAAATGTTTAACCAGGAACTAGAAGAACTAAAGAGTAAACAAACAATGATGAACAACACAATAAATGAAATTAAAAATACTCAAGAAGCAATCAGTAGCAGAATAACTGAGGCACAAGAACGGATAAGTGACCTGGAAGAAAAAATAGTGGAAATAACTAGCACAGAGCAAAATAAAGAAAAAAGAATGAAAAGAAATGAGGACAGTCTCACAGATATCTGGGACAACACTAAATACACCAACATTCGAATTATAGGGGTCCCAGAAGAAGAAGAGAAAAAGAAAGGGACTAAGAAAATATCTGAAGAGATTATAGTTGAAAACTTCCCTAATATGGCAAAGGAAATAATCAAGTCCGGGAAGCAGAGAGAATCCCATAGAGGATAAATACAAGGAGAAACATGTCAAGACAAATATTAATCAAAGTATCAAAATTAAATACAAAGAAAAAATATTAAAAGCAGCAAGGGAAAAGCAACAAATAACATACAAGAGAATCCTCATAAGGTAACCAGTTGATCTTCAGCAGAAACTCTTAAGCCAGAAGGGAATGACAGGACATATTTAAAGTGATGACAGGGAAAAACCTACAACCAAGATTACTCTACCCAGCAAGGATCTCATTCAGTTTCAATGGAGAAATTAAAACCATTACAGACAAGAAAAATCTAAGAGAATTCAGCACCACCAAACCAGCTTTACAACAAATGCTAAAGGAACTTATCTAGGCAAGAAATACAAGAGAAGGAAAAGACCTATAATATTCCATGCAAATGGAAATCAAAAGAAAATGGGAGTAGCAATTCTCATATCAGACAACATAGACTTTAAAATAAAGACTATTAAAAGAGACAAACAAGGACACTACATAATGATCAAGGGATCAATCCAAGAAGAAGATATAACAATCATAAATACTTATGCTCCCAACATAGAAGCATCCCAATACATAAGGCAAATGCTAACAGCCATAAAAAGGGAAATCAACAGTTACACAATAACACTGGGGGACTTTAACACCCTGCTCTCAACAATGGACAGATAATCCAAAATGAAAATAAATAGGGAAACAAAAGCTTTAAATAATGCATTAAACAAGATGGACTTAGTTAATATTTATTGGACATTCCAACCAAAAACAACAGAATACACTTTCTTCTCAAGTGCTCATGGAACATTCTCCAGGATAGATCATATCTTGGGTCACAAATCAAGCCTTGGTTAATTTAAGAAAATGGAAACTGTATCAAGTATCTTTTCCAACCACAATGCTATGAGACTAGATATCAAATGCAGGAAAAAAAGTGTAAAAATACAAACACATGGAGGCTAAACAATACACTACTAAATAACCAAGAGATCACTGAAGAAATCAAAGAGGAAATTTAAAAAAAAATACCTAGAAACAAATAACAATGAAAACACGATGAACCAAAACCTATGGGATGCAGCAAAAGCAGTTCTAAGAGGGACTTTTGTAGCAACAAAATCCTACCTCTAGAAACAAGAAAAATCTCAAATAAACAACCTAACCTTACACCTAAAGCAATTAGAGAAAGAAGAACAAAAAATACCCAAAGTTAGCAGAAGGAAAGAAATCATAAAGATCAGATCAGAAATAAATGAAAAGAAATGTAGGAAATGATAGCAAAGATCAATAAAACTAAAAGCTGATTCTTTGAGAAGACAAATTGATAAACCATTAGCCAGACTCATCAAGAAAAAAAGGGAGAAGACTCAAATCAACAGAATAGGAATCAAAAAGGGGAAGTAACAACTGGCACTGCAGAAATACAAAGGATCATGAGAGATTTCTATGAGCAACTATATGCCAAAAAAATTGACAACCTGGAAGAAATGGACAAATTCTTAGAAAACCACAACCTTCTAAGACTGAACCAGGAAGAAATACAAAATATAAGGAGACCTATTAAAAGCACTGAAATTGAAACTGCGATTACAAATCTTCCAATAAACAAAAGCCCAGGACCAGATGGCTTCACAGGAGAATTATATCAAACATTTAAAGAGCTAACACCTATCCTTCTCAAACTCTTCCAAAATACAGCAGAGGGAGGAACACTCCCAAACTCATTCTATGAGACCACCATCACCCTGATACCAAAACCAGATAAAGAGGTCACAAAATAAGAAAACTACAGGTTAATCTAACTGATGAACACTGAGGCAAAAATTCTCTATAAAATACTTACAAACAGAATCCAACAGCACTTTAAAAGGATCATACACCATAATCAAGTGGTGTTTACCTCAGGAATGCAAGGATTCTTTGATATACATAAATCAATCAATGTGATACACTATATTAACAAATTGAAGGAGGAAAAACCATACAATCATCTCAATAGATGCAGAAAAAGCTTTTGACAAAATCTAAAGGAGGCAAAAATGTACAATGGAGAAAAGACAGCCTCTGCAATAAGTTGTTCTGGGAAAGATGGACAACTACATGTAAAAGAATGAAATTAGAACACTCCCTAACACCATAAAATAAAAAGAACTCAAATCTGAAAAGAAGAATGAAAACTGTCACTGTTTGTAAACGACATGATATACACATAAAGAATCCTAAAGATGCTACCAGAAAACTACTAGAGCTAATGAATGAATCTGGTAGTGAGAAAATATTTGCAAATGAATCAACTGACAAAGGATTAATCTCCAAAATTTACAAGCAGCTCATGCAGCTCAGTATCAAAAAATCAAATAATCCAATCCAAAAACGTACAGAAGACATTTCTCCAAGAAGATATACAGATTGCCACAAACACATGAAAGGATGCTCTACATCACTTATCATTAGAGAAATGCAAGAAAACTACCAGTGGAATTTTTCACAGAAATAGAACCAAAAATTTCACAATTTGTATGGAAAAACAAAATACCCCGAATAGCCAAAGCCATCTTGAGAAAGAAAAATGTAGCTGGAGGAATCAGGCTCCCTGACTTCAAACTATACCACAAAGCTACAGGTAGTTTTGTAACTACAAAACTACAAATCAAAACTACAAAACTACACACCAGTCAGAATGGCCATCATCAAAAAATCTACAAGCAATAAATGCTTGAGAGGGTATGGAGAAAAGGGAACCCTCTTGCACTGTTGGTGGGAATGTAACACAAAAGACCTGTATGCAGAAAACAGTGACCCTGATAAAGAAATTAAAGATGATACAAACATTTGGAGAGATATACCATGTTCTTGGATTGGAAGATTCAACATTGTGAAAATCCAATATGCAGATGTAGAGAATGGACTTGAGGACACAGAGAGGGGCAAGGGTAAGCTGGGATGAAGTGAGAGAGTGTCATGGACATATATACACTACCAAATGTAAAATAGATAGCTAATGGGAAGCAGCTGCATAGCACAGGGAGATCAGCTCAGTGCTTTGTGACCACCTAGAGCGGTGGGATAAGGAGGGTGGGAGGGATACGCAAGCAGAAGGGGATATGGGGATATATGTATACGTATAGCTGATTCACTTTGTTATACAGCAGAAACTAACACAACATTGTAAAGCAATTATATTCCAATAAAGATGTTAAAATATATATATATCATTGACAAAAACTCTTCCTCAACATTAATAGCAATGAATGGAAAGATAGAAAATTGATTCCCATGTGATTATTTATTGACTGTGAAAATAATGTAGCATGGCAACAGTATAACTAAGGCAAGGAAGGGTAAGAGCATCTGACAGTGTTGATAAAAATGACATTGGACAAAAATAAATATATATATATTTTTTTTTCCACAAGGGTAACCAGAAGAAATCTTGGAAAAGAATATTGTTCTAGGGGACAGAATTGCCTCACTTTGAACTAATGAGACTGATCAGATCACAAGGGAACTATTAGATTTTCTTAAATATAGGGCTCTACATATAGGATTCATAAGAATAAAGAACAAATGTAAGCCTCAGGAAAATATATGAACCTCTGGGGAAAAACATAGCTATAATGGCCAGTAAATAGTACAAGCCAGATGAAAATCTCTATTCTCTAAATTTCAAAACAGTGTTCTTTCAAGTATAACACTATTCATTGTTTTCTTTGATTTCGGTTCTGAGGAAATGGTTTGCTTAAAGAAAGTGAAACAAAATGTAGGCTGGTAGCCAGTGGAAGTAACTTGTGCAAATTTTTTAACCCTATAAGTTTGCTTTCCTTTTTCACATCAACTTTCCAGAAGGGAAAGCAAGAATAAAGTATTTTTAATTTTAAATCTATGCATATTAATATATCATTTTTTCCAAAGTGAAATCTAATTGCAATTTCTTAAACTGGAGTGTTCAGCTTGCAATTATATATTAATAATATTATGTATTATGTATGCTAATGTATAATATACATTATGTATTATATATGTTAATAATATTATGAATGTATTATATTCTCTTTCCTATTAGAATCCATCTGGAAGATAGAATCATGTATAAAAACAGTTATTTTGACACTAAAATTCTTAGGACTTAATTCTCCATACTTATTTTTTACACTTCTTAGAATTCTTTTTTTAATTGAAGTATAGTTGGCTTACAGAATTATATTAGTTTCAGGTGTACTACATAGCAATTCAATATTTTTATACATTACACAGCATATGAAGTTATTACAATATTAAATTTTTTTCTTTATATTAGTTAAAATCACATATATTTACCCAATAATTTTAGGTTGTTTGTCTTTATTATTGTGAATCCTAACAGTAGCATGCATTCATGGACTCTCTGACACCTTATTTTCCTATTCTACTCTATAAATCTTATAACATTATACTCAATGATTGAATGGAATTAACCATTCTTTATGAGCAGAACCTTCATTAATTTAGAAAACTATTTTTCAA
Organism: Physeter macrocephalus; assembly: GCF_002837175.3. Taxonomy (NCBI): domain Eukaryota; kingdom Metazoa; phylum Chordata; class Mammalia; order Artiodactyla; family Physeteridae; genus Physeter; species Physeter macrocephalus. The sequence goes on along the minus strand of NC_041224.1, from coordinate 124,677,134 downwards.
AATTAATAGTTATTTGGATTTTTAAATACAATGACTAAGTAGATTATGTTAATATACAATAATTTTCTTACATTACACTTTTGTTAAAAATACATATATATGTAATGTAAATTATTACATAATAATATAGAATATAATATATAATATTTTATATATCACTCCTACTCTTCTATATCATACAGTATTACTATATAAACAGAAAAATTTTAATGATAGAAATTTGGTTAATCTCAATGATAGCAGCAATTTACAATCAGATAGTGGATTTTATATATGAAGTATCTATGCTCATGTGAGACATATCTGTAATTTGTACAGTATTTCTATTTTTAGGATTCCCTGTCCCCTTCTAATATTATTATATGGGAATCAGAAAACATTTATGGTCACTATGAATTCTGCAGTTATCATCCAAGGCCGATCAAATTTCATCTGCATCTCTACTTATTTATGCTCCTTCTTAGGCAAGGCAATATGTCCCAGAGGGTACAAAATTAGGTAATGAAGAGTTATCGCAAAGAGCTTGCAACTAACTATTAAAGTTTTACTTTAAATCAACTCAGGAGAAAGTGAAATAGATGAATTAAAGATCAAAAGAAAATGATATTACACAGCTTTGAGTGGACTGACAAGCTCATTTCATTAAAATTGTTTCATAAGACATCTACTCTGAAAGTTTCAATGACCCTGAGTTACATGTCAGATCACCTACTCCAAGCATGAGAGATTGAATTGAGCATGAGATTGATTGTTTGGAGACTTCTTTTCTTTTTCTGAAACTAAGATACTTCAGGCAAATCAATTCACTTTTGTCTAATATGAATTTCCCCTTCTGCTATCCTTAATTTTATACATTGAAGAATTTGTTAAAAAAAAAACCCAAACTTTCAATCATGAAGGAAAACATGTTGCCAGCATTTTTAAATCTTGCAATATTTTTTTTATCTTGAGAGTTCCCTTCCCACCCTTTTTCCATATCTCTGGCATTTTTGTGATGTTTGGCAACCATCCAAAAATTCCAGAGAATTCAGGTTTTATTGCACATATTGGATCCTCTAACAAGTCTTGAAGAACCCACATTTTTATTTCAAATCGTGTAAGGATATATGCTTTATCCTCATCTCTAGAGTCATGTTTAAAGAGTGACTCTGGCACTGAGTCTAAAGTCTAGACAGGAGATGTGTTTTTCAAATGGGGTACTCTAGCTGCAAAGGTGTAAAGGAAGGAGATATCATTACACAAATTAATCAGTGTTGCTATCATTTGTCTTGAGAATGTAACACTTCTGCCATTTCTATATTCTATTTTCCATGCATGGTAGGTATATTTGGAAAGAGAAGGAAGACTAGGAGAGATTTTAGTAAAGTTTGACTATGCTAGAGCTCAAAAATCATTGTGAATTACTCTCCTTTTGAATCATGTTTGGACCAGGATATCATCTAGCTCCTCTGTCATAGGTTAGCACTGTGTGGCTAAACAAACCTATGAAGCTTTGGCCAAATATTATTTGCCATAATTTACCTTAATAAAGAGTATGTACAATTTTCTTTAAAGAAGTGAACATGCTTCTTTAAAGAAGAAGCATGGTATATATGGTATATATTCTATACCATAAAAGTGCTTTAGTCAAGTGGTTATATAAGTCCAGGTTACTTGACTGGCTTTTTCCTTTCCTGTGGAACTTCTGTCCCAGAGCAGAAAACTGAACTGTGAATGTGGGATGAAAAGCTATCATGGGGATTCCAGATACAAGTGATTACTTATTTTTTCTGTTAACTAGAAAATGTCTTCATCTATTTTTGTTTTTTCTTTACAAAGGGAGTGGTATGCCAGTGTAGTAGTAAAATATTATGAAACTGAATACACCCAAGTAATCTTTTACCAGATCATGGAAGACCCCCTTCTTATTTCTAAGAATAATATTTTTGGCTTACTTAGAGCTTATAATTTGTTCAAGTGGACTTGCCAATAGTGTGTATGTGAATGTATAAACACACACATATCTTTTCAGTTGTTGCCTAGCCCTTCTAATATTTGCAAATATCATCAGAGATCACAATAAAATGAAGTTTAGCAAACATTCACAGAAGTGGAAAAAGCCCTCGAGTTTTCATTTTTTATCCTATTTACCAAGATAATTGGAATTAAACCATCCATCTGTTTGGCTTCTTTAAAGATCTTATAGCTCTTCAGAGTAAAGATCTCTTTTGATACCTTTCATTTGTTTGAGAAGTTATACTTTCAAAATATTTCCCTTATGTTTCAAATATTTTTTTCTTGAAGTTAATTTAATTTTTCCTTTATGTACTCACATATATGTACCTTTGTAACAGATTCAACATTGTATGTACTTATTAAACTTATTAAACCAAAGTATACTATACTTAAGCATGAAATTCAAAGTACACTATATTTAAGCATGATATTACATCTTAATATTTGTTCTGTGCAAAGATATAAATGTATTTAATGTCAGTATTTAATGTTGTTGTACTTATGAACCTATTTCAAGATGTTACACTCAATTCTTTCTTCATTCTTCATTAAAGTACTATAAACTCCAAATGTGCAGTGATAATCCAAGATAATGCCTATTTATTACATCACTGGAAATGAAACTGACATCTCTTCATATTGTTAACCTTATATTCATTGACATCTCTGTTCTTCATTTGATCAGATACAACAGGCTATAAAATGGAGATCAGTTAGAAGGATATTTTCAGAGCTAAAATGAAACTTCTATTACAAGCTAAAAAGTGAGCATAGGCAAAGATATGGCTAAGAGAAAGCTCATAGTGTTTTAGGACATGAGGGCATAGACTAATGACTAGCGATTGGGGGATACAGAGGCACATGTAGACAGTTTAGGTCAGTGAAACCTAAATAATCAAAAACCATAAAAGTCAGTATAATTCATTTGAATTTAACTATATCAATAAAGAGGATTTTCCTTTTTTGCTCTGAGAAATAAAATCATACTCCAGCTGTATGATGGATGAGCTAGAGATATAAGAGAAATGTTAACAGCAAGTTGTCTTAGGAAACCATTCTGCAAAATTTTACCTCTACTCTCTTAGGGTCTTGAGCTGCGTCTGAGAATTAAACTGACATAAAACAGATTAATGGGAAAAATGTATACAATTTTATTTGACATAAGTTTTTGGTGACAGAGGATCCTTCACAAGGAAATGAAGTTCCAAAGAAGTGGCAAACCTATATGCCTTTACAAAGGTTGAATAAAGAGAGGCAATTGTTGAAAAGTAACCAAAATATATGGGGTGGCTAAAGGAAGATAAGAGTTATTTTAACAAGATCTGCTTGTACAGAATTCTCTTGGCCTGTACACCCTGTCTCTGGTGATAAGAATGTTTCTTTCATCCTCTACAGGGAGGACATTTTTCACATGGGAGTTTTAACTCCTGCTTTCAGGAAGAAAAGGGGAGGTCAGAATACTTTTCTAATACTTGCTGTTTTTCATACGCTTTTAGCTCAAAATAATCTTTATGCCAAAGGGACATATTTTGAAGTGGTATATTCTGCCACCCTGTACTTTAGTAGGACACTTTACAAAAGATAAATTAAGAAAAACTAGGGGTCTGGCTTAGGGCAGCAGCAATGCAAGTGAAAGGGAGAAGATAATGTGAGACAGGTTGTAACTGTTGTTATTACATGGGGTAAGAGAGATTAGAGGTAATAAATTATTACAAAGATTCTAATATAAAAAAGGAGATTGGTTGCTGTACTGCTAGTTAGGATTTAGAAGGCAGAACGAGTAAACGACTACCTGTAAAATATCTTCCTGGGGTTTCGATTGGGATTTCATTGATTTTATAAATGAACTTGGGTATAATAGACTGGGAAATGTTAAAAAATCACATATCTGATAGAGAATTTGCATCCAAAATATATAATGAACTCCTTAAAACTCAACAATAAGAAAACAAAACACCAGGTTATGGAGAAAAAGGAACCCTTCTACACTGTTGGTGGAAATGTGAATTGGTAGAGCTGCTATGGAAAATAGTATGGAGGTTCCTTAAAAAACTAAAAATGGAGCTACAATATGACCCAGCAATCCCACTCCTGGCATATAACTGGAAAAGATTAAAACCCTAATTCCAAAAGATGCATGCACCCCAATGGTCATAGCAGCACTATTTACAATAGCCAAAACATGGAAACAACCTAAGTGTCCATCGATAGATGAATGGATAAAGAGGATGTTGGACATATATAAATAGAATATTATTCAGCCATAAAAAAAGAATGAAATATTGCCATCTTCAGCAACATGGATGGACTAGAGAATATCATACTAAATTAAGTCAGAGAAAGACAAATATTATATGCCATCACTTATATATACATATATATGTGTGTATATATATATATGTGTGTGTGTATATATATATAACTGAATCACTTTGCTGTACACCTGAAACACAATATTGTAAATCAACTATACTTTAATTAATAAAGAGCAAAAATCCAATTAAACGTGAGCAGAAAATCCAAACAAACAACCTCAACAAATAAGATAAGCAGGTGGCAAATAAACATATGAAAAGCTACTCAATTTGTCATTGACATTACAAAATGGAACAATGAGATATGACTACATATCTATTACAATGGCTGAATTTCAAAAATCTGATAATACCAATTGCTAACAAGGATGCAGAGCTACAGAAACTCTCATTCATTGTTGGTGGGGATGCAGAATGATACAGCCACTTTAGATATAGTTTAGCAGTTTATTACAAAACTAAACGTAGTCTTATAATGTCATTCAGTGATTGTGCTCATAGGTATTTATTTAACTGGTTTGAAAAATCTATGTCCACAGAAAAACATGTACATAAATATTTAGAGCACATTTATTCATAATTGCCAAAAATTGGAGGCAAACAATTTTTAAGAGATGGGTCCTTACACGAACGTGGTATAATCCACACAATAGGAAACTATTCAGTGAAAAAGGAATGAGTTATCAATCCATAAAAATACACAGATGATTCTTTTTTTAAATTAATTTTTATTGGAGTGCAGTTGCTTTACAATGTTGTGTTCATTTCTACTGTACAGCAAAGTGAATCAGCTATATGTATACATATATCCCCAATTTTTTGGATTTCCTTCCCATTTAGTTCACCACAGAGCATTGAGTAGAGTTCCCTGTGCTATACAGTAGGTCCACATTAATTATCTATTTTATACATAGTATCAATAGTGTATATATGTCAATCCAATCTTCCTATTCATTCCACCCTCCTTTCCACCATGCTATCCATACATTTGTTCTCTACATCTGTGTCTCTATTTCTGCCTTACAAACCAGTTCATCTGTACCATTTTTCTAGATTTCACATATATGTGTTAATATACGATATTTGTTTTTCTCTTTCTGACTTCCTTCACTCTGTCTGACAGTCTCTAGGTCCATCCACGTCTCTACAAGCTACCCAGTTTCTTAAATGCTTGTTGCTAAGTGAAATTAGTTTGAAAAGGCTACAAACTGTAGCACTCCATTTAGCTGACATTCTGGAAAACACAAAACTGTAGAAATGGTAAACAGGTAAGTGATTGCTAGGGCTTTGGGAAGAGGGAGGTTTGAATAGGTGAAGTACAGAGAATATTTCAGAGCAGTGAAACCATTTATGATACTATAATCATGAATACTGACACTACACTATTGTCAAAACCCACAGAACCTTACAACACAAAGAATAAAAGCATATATATGAAAATATTTTTTAAATCATTTAGGAAAGTGTAGAGAAGCAGGGAATTCCAGGACAGAATACAGAATGTTAAAAAAAAAACTAACCATATTACAAATGAATGAACTAATTTCACTAAAGGGGAAGGGGGAAAATGTATTGACCCATGTACTTTTAGAAATAAGTAGTAATAGTAAGACCAAAGGCAAAAGGAACTGTACATAAACACTCTAACTGATAAAGTTGTACCCCATGGGAGAACAATTACCAATTCTGAAACCACTGTACATGTATCCTGGAATTTAAAATTTAAGTAAATAAATGGCAGATGATTGAAGCCAGGTTGCTCACTGTCAAAGTGCAAGGATACAGACAAGGAAGAGGAGAAGGCTAGAACCATCGATGTGTAATGAGCTAAAGTCAGTTGAAGTTCCATATGAATTCATGTTTTGCTTAACATAGATACCGATTGTTACATATAGAAGTACTTATAGATATGTATATATACAAAGGTTAGTATACACACATATATATACTTGCCCTGGCAGCTGAGAGGGCCTAAAACCAATAACACCCTAGTAGTCTTAATACTATTCTCCAAGAAAAGAAACCAGGGCTTCTTGGAGAAATAACTGGTTTTAGGACTGGGGCAGGAAATATACAAGATAAGCCTGTAGTATCTTTCAGTATCTGAAAGTGCTAAACACACACAAATATGATGGGGACAGAGGATACAGCAGACAGCCCCCAATGGTCAATGATTTCAAAAAATGAAAAAAAATTTAAAGTACCTAATATATATAATAAGTATACATGAGTCACACTAAATAACTGAATAAAATTAATGTGGAAAACAAACAGAAATCCTGTGCAGAGAAATTCCAAATATTTTATGTAGATACTCTGAACTCAAAAAGGTGAAGCATAATTTCCCATTCCTTATGTGTGGACTGTGCATAGTAAGTTCCAGTGAAAGAGTATATTATGGGAAAGGGGGAAAAGATAAGTCACAATAAGTACATATCATGATTTAATGCAATGAGAAGGGCACTTTATCTGTGGCCTTCTTCCCCCAAATCTATAACCCAATATATATAATCATGAGAAAAGCATAAGGAAAATCCCAAATGAGGAATATTCTACAAAATACCTGACTAATGATTCTCAAAATTGTCAAGGTCATTAAAAATAAGAAAAAGCCTAAGAAACTGTCATAGCAACTAGGGTCCTAAGGTGACAGGAAAGACTAAATGTGATGGGATAGGATCCTGGAACAGGAGACATTTGGTAAAAGGTAAGGAAATTTTAATGAAATGTGGACTTTACTTAAACTGTATTGGTGAATTTGTTGTGACAAAGTCTCCTTACTAATGCAAGATGTTAAGAAGAGAGGAAGTTGGTTGTGGAGCATATGAAAACACTCTATACTGCATTTGCAACTTTTCTGCACATCTAAAACTATTCTAAAACAAAATGTTCATTAAAATGAAGAAAATGTTATTCTAAGTTTATACCCTCCTAACAAAGAATAAAATTAAAAGTTCCATACTAAAGTGAGAATGTATCCAAAACCCAAAGGATCTTCACATTGAAACAGGATTCACTCTCTAAATGGCTGAATGAAATCTGGAGTCAGATGTTTAAAAATTATGCCACAACTAAAGATCCCACATGCCAAAATGAAGATCCTGCATGTCACAACTAAAAGATCCGCATGCTGCAACTAAGACACGGCGCAGCCAAATAAATAAATATTTTTTAAAAAGTATGTGAGACAGCAAGGTCAACTTTCTCTATTAACTTACATGTGTAGCTTCAACTAAGTCCTCTTCTTCTCCAGTATAGTTGTTCTCAGCCAACCCAGCAGCCTGTCTTCAAACTAGAGCTTCAACATTCCTCCTTCAAAGTAGACCTCTTGATATAGAGTCTGAATAAAGTAAATAAGTTATAAGAACTAATTGTTAATATATCATAGTCAATATAATATCTGAACAAAACTATCCATGCTAAATATAATCAAAATATAAAGAGACACAATGAACTTCCATATTAGGATACATGGGGGTTAGCTATCTTATTTTTTTTTAGCTGAAACACAGATAAACTTGCTACATAAAATAAAATAAAGTCATTGCAAATGATTGTATAAGACCCCAAAAATGTAATAGGATTTCTCTAAGGCTGGGAATACAAGAACAGAGGATAAAAGCCAACAATGCCTCTGACAAAATATCCTGAGGATATCCAGAAATCTGGAAGGTCTAAATATTCTGTGCCCCATGTAGAGTACAAAGTCACAATGGAAAACACTCCATATAAAGGCGGGATATGGAAAAATTTACCTAACAATTCCAGACTGAAGAGAAAATTTTCTTTCTCAGTCCTAGTTTTGTGGAAGGAGAAGAAAAATGCCTCCTCTGAGACTAGAAACATAGTATGCTGACAGAGTTTGGGAAACAAAAATCAGATTATCTGTGTAGCCTGAATCCTTTAAAATAATTCCATTTTAAAAAGAAAGAATTTAAAGTATAAACATCTGGTTAGATGATTGGCAGAGGCACAACACAAATCCTCCATGGAATAAGGCCCTCTACAACATGACTGTGGAGTCAAGGAGCACTCAAGAAGGAAACTGTAACACAATAAGATACACACTTAAAAGAAAATATAAAACCTAACAAGTGCCAGTCAAGAAAAGTAAGAAATAGCATATATTTCAAATAAATGAACCAATCCCCCAACAAATTCACCTAATAAAATGATCAGGTAGAAAATGTTAAAATAAGTGTGTTTCATATGCTTAAGGAAATAGAAAAGAGAATGCAACAACCAAGCAAAAACCAATGATCAGGACTTTTTAAAATAAAAACTGTAGAAACAAAAATTAAAATTCTAAGGAAATATTAATAGACTAGACACAACTCAAGATAAAAATATGAACATATTTCAGAATTTTTGAATGAGATCATGGAGTAGAGAGTGGAGCAGGGAGAAAATATGCTGAGAGAGAAATGGCTGAGAATTATTCAGAATAGATTCAATGGCAAAGATTCTTTGTTTCTGGAAAGCTACGAAATCCAAACAGAAAATAAAAATAAACTCAGATCATTTGCAGCCGTGCTGCAAACAACACATAGAGAAGAGTCTTAAAGGAGATATAGGGTGAAAAAAAGGATAGACTACTTCAAAAGAACTACATTGACAGTTACAGCCATCTCAACAGCAACAGCAGAAACCAGAGACAATTTCTTCAAAGTCGTATGAGAAAATGTCAAACTAGAATCCTTATGTCAAGTAAATTATTTTAGAAGAATGATTGTGAAATAAAAACAATTTATATATATATATATAAAAACAACAAAATGATTACTATCAAGAAGCTCTCACTAATAAAGTTTCCTAAGAATATACTTCAAAAATAAAGTTGTGGGAAGCAAAAAGGATGAATAAATTTTTAAAAAAATTTTGTAAACATGGAGTTAAACATAAGCAAACTTTTACTGTATATATCAATAATATTTGATTTATAGAATAAAAAAGAGATAAAATTAAAAGGGAAATAATAATAATAGGGGTGATCAGAATTACAGCATAGTGTATTTCAAATTAATGCAAAAATATTACCTAACTTTAAATGTTTAAGTAGGCATGTTAAAAGTTAATGGAAAATTGGAGAAATAGAACACATATCTTTCAAACCCCTAAAAGAGAAAAGTGGTAATTGGGCAAATAACAACAATAAAAACCTAATTCAAAAGATATAGAAACAAAAAAAAAAGCCAAAATATTATAACCACCAAATCATACAATAGAAATAAATCCATGTATATTAGTAATTCAAATGAATATAAACATACTATTTTTTCAGTTGAATGCATAAATTATTATTTTTAAAAGTACTAACCGAAAAAAAGCAAGTATAATCCTAATAAAATCACACTCCTATCACTTCTCTTCGAAGTATACAATTCTATCCAGCAGAGTTTGACAAGTTAAAAAAAAAAAAAGGTAAAAATTAGAATGAAAAAACAAAATTGTTATTATGGGCAGATGGTAAAATTGTCTATTTGGAAAACTCCAAATAATCTATAAGAATTTCTGGAATCAAGAGATATGACTATAGGGGTCCCAGAAGAAGAGAAACAGAAAGGGACTGAGAAAATATTTGAAGAGATTATAGTTGAAAACTTCCCTAATATGGCAAAGGAAATACTCAATCAAGTTCAGGAAGCACAGAGAGTCCCATACAGGATAAATCCATGGAGAAACATGCGAAGACACATATTAATCAAACTTTCAAAAATAAAATACAAAGAAAACATATTAAAAGCAGCAAGGGAAAAACAACAAATAACACACAAGGGAATCCCCATAAGCTTAACATCTGATCTTTCAGCAGAAACTCTGCAAGCCAGAAGGGAGTGGCAGGACATATTTAAAGTGATGAAGGAGAAAAACCTACAACCAAGATTACTCTACCTAGCAAGGATCTCATTCAGATTTGATGGAGAAATTAAAACCTCTACAGACAAGCAAAAGCTGAGAGAGTTCAGCACCACCAAAACAGCTTTACAACAAATACTAAAGGAACTACTATAGGCAAGAAACACAAGAGAAGGAAAAGATCTACAAGAACAAATTTGAAACAGTTAAGTAAATGGTAATAGGAACATACATATCAATAATTACCTTAACTCTAAATGGATTAAATGTTCCCACCAAAAGACACAGACTGGCTGAATGGATACAAAAACAAGACCCATATATATGCTGTCAACAAGAGACCCACTTCAGACCTAGGGACACATACAGACTGAAAGTGAGCAGATGGAAAAGATATTCCATGCAAATGGAAATCAAAAGAAAGCTGGAGTAGCAATTCTCATATCAGACAAAATAGACTTTAAAATAAAGACTATTACAAGAGACAAAGAAGGACACTACATAATGATCAAGGGATCAATCCAAGAAGAAGATATAACAATTGTAAATATTTATATTTACATATAAATATGTAAATGCTCCCAACATAGGAGCACCTCAATACATAAGGCAAATACGAACAGCCATAAAAGGGGAAATTGACAGTAACACAATCATAGTAGGGGACTTTAACACCCCACTTACACCAATGGACAGATCATCCAAAATGAAAATAAATAAGGAAACACAAGCTTTAAATGATACATTACACAAGATGGACTTAATTGATATTTATAGGACATTCCATCCAAAAACAACAGAATACACATTTTTCTCAAGTGCTCATGGAACATTCTCCAGGATAGATCATATATTGGGTCACAAATCTAGCCTTGGCAAATTTAAGAAAATTGAAATCATACCAAGTATCTTTTCTGACCACAACGCTATGAGACTAGATATCAATTACAGGAAAAGATCTATAAAAAATACAAACACATGGAGGCTAAACAATACACTACTTAATAACGAAGTGATCACTGAAGAAATCAAAGAGGAAATCAAAAAATACTTAGAAACAAATGACAATGGAGACACGACGACCCAAAACCTATGGGATGCAGCAAAAGCAGTTCTAAGAGGGAAGTTTATAGCAATACAATCCTACCTTAAGAAACAGGAAACATCTCGTATAAACAACCTAACTTTGCACCTAAAGCAACTAGAGAAAGAAGAACAAAAAAACCCCAAATTTAGCAGAAGGAAAGAAATCATAAAGATCAGATCAGAAATAAATGAAAAAGAAATGAAGGAAACAATAGCAAAGATCAATAAAACTAAAAGCTGGTTCTTTGAGAAGATAAATAAAATTGATAAACCATTAGCCAGACTCATCAAGAATAAAAGGGAGAAGACTCAAATCAATAGAATTAGAAATGAAAAAGGAGATGTAACAACTGACACTGCAGAAATACAAAAGATTATTAGAGATTACTACAAGCAACTGTATGCCAATAAAATGGACAACCTGGAAGAAATGGACAAATTCTTAGAAATGCAAAACCTGATGAGACTGAACCAGGAAGAAATAGAAAATATGAAGAGACCAATCACAAGCACTGAAATAGAAACTGTGATTAAAAATCTTCCAACAAACAAAAACCCAGGACCAGATGGCTTCACAGGCGAATTATATCAAACATTTAGAGAAGAGCTAACACTTATCCTTCTCAAAGTCTTCCAAAAGATAGCAGAGGGAGGAATATCCCCAAACTCATTCTTTGAGGTCACCATCACCCTGATACCAAAACCAGACAAAGACATCACAAAGAAAGAAAACTAAAGGCCAATATCACTGATGAACATAGATGCAAAATTCCTCAACAAAATACTAGCAAACAGAATCCAACAGCACATTAAAAGGATCATACACCATGATCAAGTGGGGTTTATTCCAAGAATGTAAGGATTCTTCAATATATGCAAATCAATCAACATGATACACCATAGCAACAAACTGAAGGAGAAAAACCATATGATCATCTCAATAGATGCAGAGAAAGCTTTTGACAAAATTCAACACCCATTTATGATAAAAACCCTTCAGAAAGGAGGCATAGAGGGAAGTTTCCTCAACATAATAAAGGCCTTATATGACAAACCCATAGCCAGCATCGTTCTCAATGGTGAAAAACTGAAACCATTTCCACTAAGATCAGGAACAAGACAAGGTTGCCCACTCTCACCACTCTTATTCAACATAGTTTTGGAAGTTCTAGCCACAGCAATCAGAGAAGAAAAAGAAATAAAAGGAATCCAAATAGGAAAAGAAGAAGTAAAGCTGTCACTATTTGCAGATGACATGATATTATACATAGAGAATCCTAAGGATGCTACCAGAAAACCACTAGAGCTAATCAATGAATTTGGTAAAGTAGCAGGATACAAAATTAATGCACAGAAATCTCTGGCATTCTTATACACTAATGATGAAAAATCTGAGAGTGAAATTAAGAAAACACTCCCATTTACCACGGCAACAAAAAGAATAAAATATCTAGGAATAAACCTACCTAAGGAGACAAAAGACTTGTATGCAGAAAACTATAAGACACTGATGAAAGAAATTAAAGATGATACCTTCAATAAGTGGTGCTGGGAAAACTGGAGAGGTACACGTAAAAGTATGAAATTAGAACACTCCCTAACCCCATATACAAAAATAAACTCAAAATGGGTTAAAGACCTAAAGGTAAGGCCAGACATTATCAAACTCTTAGAGGAAAACATAGGCAGAACACTCTATGACATAAATCACAGCAAGATCCTTTTT
>NC_041224.1:124655266-124663724 GCF_002837175.3 Physeter macrocephalus | reverse complement strand
CATATACCCTGAGAAAACCATATTTCAAAAAGAGTCATGTACCAAAATGTTCATTGCAGCTCTATTTACGATAGCCAGGACATGGAAGCAACCTAAGTGTCCATCAACAGATGAATGGATAAAGAAGATGTGGCACATATATACAATGGAATATTACTCAGCCATAAAAAGAAATGAAACTGAGTTATTTGTAGTGAGGTGGATAGACCTGGAGTCTGTCATACAGAGTGAAGTAAGCCAGAAGGAGAAAAACAAATACCATATGCTAACACATATATATGGAATCTCAGAAAAAAAAATGTCATGAAGAGACTAGGAGTAGGATGGGAATAAAACACAGACTTACTAGAGCGTGGACTTGAGAATATGGGGAAGGGGAAGGGTAAGCTGTGACAAAGTGAGAGAGTGGCATGGACATATATACAGTACCAAACGTAGGGTGGATAGCTAGTGGGAAGCAGCTGCATCGCACAGGGGGATCAGCTAGGTGATTTGTGACCACCTAGAGGGGTGGGATAGGGAGGGTGGGAGGGAGGGAGACTCAAGAGGGAAGAGATATGGGAACATATGTATATGTATAACTGATTCACTTTGTTGTAAAGCAGAAACTAACACACCATTGTAAAGCAATTATACTCTAATAAAGATGTCAAAAAAAAAGAGATATGACTACTGTTACTATCTGTAAGGTAAGATCTGTAAACAAAATACACTCTATATTTATACCAGTGATGGAAAATGCAGTTTCTAGAATTTATATTATATATGTCATAATTTAAAATAAGAACAAAGAACATAAGGTACTTCCCTGAGAAAAAAATTTGCAAAAGTAAAAAGAAGAGTATTATTAAATTTTTAATTCAAAGATATTGAGGTACAAAATAATTATATTTTTATAGATATTGTACTAATTTATAATGATGTCAATATTTCTCAATTTATATGAAGAGTCTTTGTAATTCCAACCAACATTCCAACAACATTTTCATTGACTTGACAAGTTAAACTAAAATTACATGGAAGCCCCAAAGTCAAAGAATATTCAATACATTTTAGACCAAAAAAAATTAAAAATTGACGTAGAAGAAATAAAGACCTTACAAAAAGAATACATTATGACATCATGTTGAGATTTGGATCAAGGTTGCAGAGTAAGAAGACTCAGAGATCACCTCCTCCAATGAACACGTCAAAAATACATCTACATGGGAACAATTCTTACCAAAAACTAACTGGAAACTGGAAGACAGACTCCTGTACAACCAAGGCTGCAAGAAAGATACACACGTACTTTGAGAGGAAGGGAAGAAAATCAGGTTGGGACGTGTGTCCCTGGGAGGGGACTCAAAGGAAAAGTGAGATTACCCAAGAGGACCCCAGCCTTGGGAGTGAGCAGTTTAAGCCACAGATTGGATTTCCCCATCCTGGGGTCCTGTGAAGAGGAGGCAAGCCTCCTTGGCTGGTTGGAGGACTTCTAGGACTAATAGAAGGACTATGGGAAGGTTGAACTCCACTCAGAGAAGTGTGTCTGTGCAGGTTTGCCCCCAAGGAAGAGCTGAGAGAGGTCTGTTGGGTTTCCTGCAACTGTCTCATTAAACACCCCAGCACAATCCTAGCAAATGGTCTAACCCTGCTCACTCCCTGTCACAGTGCAGCACTGGATGTGCGGTAGGCATAATCAGGGAAAAGACTGGACTGTGAGATACAGAGGTGACCACATCCCTGTGGGAGGTGTGCTGGTGGCAGCCATTGTTGGCACCTACTCAAGCAGCTCCTCAAAAACAGCCTAGATCTCTGATGGTGGCAGCTCCACCACAGCTCACCCCCAACACTTGACGAGAAGCCACTCATGCCTCATCTGCCCTGCAGAGATTTTCCACAACAGTGTGGGGGCAGTGGAGGCCACTGACAACAACTGACTATGAGGAACAAAGGAGACTTGTACCTGAGGCTGTGTCTGAGCAGAACCACAGGTTCTGGAACAGGTAGTTCATTGAAACTCTGTAACCAAAAGGAGCAGAGAGTCCACACAAGCCCCACTTGCTTCCTTACTCCCCTGCACTGGGACAAGTGTCCCATGCAGGGAGAGAGAAAAATGCACACTTAAAGGGATCAGAGCCAACTCAGGCCTGAACCTCAGGGCTTCTGCTCCATCAACTTGGGATTAGACCCTAGGTCTGACCAGTGAAGGTCGCTGAGCAGAGGGGAAGGCCTGCATCGCACCAGGTGCCAGCTCTAGCCCCTATATCTCTGGCATCACCCCCTTTTAAGGTGATAGCTATCAGCACACCCTGTGGAAAGATGTGACTTGTATCCATGTCAAATCTATCTCTCCCATCAAAAACAGTGGGCACACAAAATTTGTATAGGGATGTTCCCACATAATATCACCCCTTCAATACCACAATAGGTAACTGTTTCACCTAAATTCATAGAGGCAGAGAAAGTGAAGCAAAATGAAAAGGCAGAAGAACTACTCTCAATTGAAGAGCAAGAGAAAACTCCTGAAAAAATATATAATAAAGTATAAATAAGGAATTTACTAGAATTCAAAGCACTGGTAATAAAAATATTAACTTAATTAGGGAAAATAATTGATATACATAATAAACACTTTAATAAGAAACTAGAAAATACTAAAAAGATCCAATCAGAAATGAAGAATTAAATAGCTGAAATAAAAAAACACACTAGAAAGACTAAGATGAATAGAAGACTAAGTGATACAGAAGAATACGTAAGTGATATAAGTGATCCAAAAGATAGAATAATGGAAATCACCCAATCATAACAGCAAAAAGAAAAACAAGTTTTAGAAAATGAAAACAATTTACAAGGTCTCTGGTATAACATTAAGCATATGAACATTCACATTATAGGGATCCCAGAATAAGAGAAAGAGAAGGGGATCAAAAAAGTATCTGAGGAAATTATGGCTGAAAAATTTCCAAACCTGAAGAGAGAAACAGATATCCCAGTACAGGAAGGACAGAGGGTCCCAAACAAGATGAACGCAAAGAAATCCACACCAACACATTTCATAATTAAAATGGCAAAAGGTAAAATAAGGAGAAAATTCTAAAGGCAGCAAGAGAAATAGAAATAGCCATATACAAGGGAATCCCCATAAGACAATCATCTGATTTCTCTACAGAAACTTTGTATTCTAGATGAGAGTAGCACGGTATATTCAAAATGCTGAGAGAGAAAAACCTTCAACCTAGGATACTCTACCCAGTGGGATTATCAACTGAATAGAAGGAGAGACAAAGAAATTCTCAACAAACAAAAAATTTTTTAAAGTTCATCAATATTAAACCTACCTTAAAAGAAATGTTAAAGGGTCTTCTCTAAGTGGAAAAGAAGTAAGAGTCTATAGGAAATGGACAATCCCAATAGGAAAGTCCAATATATACTTATTTAAGTATCAACCACTTAAATAAGCCAGTGCATAGACTAAAGACAAAAAGTTTAAAAGCAACTATAACTATAATAAACAGTTAAGTGATAAGCATGAAGATGTAAAATTTGACATTAAAAACACAAAATGTAGAGGAGGGGAGTAAAAAAGTGTAGATCTTTTGAATGTGTTTGAAATTAAATGATTACCAGTTTAAAACAAGTAGACAAAATTATGGGTCAATATATATGAACCCCATGGTAACCACAAATCAAAAACCTATAATATATACACAAAAACTAAAAAGAAATGAACCAAAGCATACTACTAAAGAAATCATCAAACCACAAGGGAAGAAACAAAAAGAAGAAATATAAACAGAGAAGAACTACAAAAACAACTAAAAACAAGTAAGTAAATTGCTATAAGTACATACTTATCAACAATTATTTTAAATGTCAAGGGACTAAATGCTCTGATCAAAAGACAGGGTGGCTGACTGGATTTAAAAAAAAGATGCTTCTATACGCTGTCTACAGGAAACTCACTTTAGAGCTAAAGACACACAGAGACTGAAAGTGAGCGGACTGAAAAAGATATTTCCTGCAAATGGAAAAGACAAGACAAGAAAGTGGGGGTGGCAATACTCCTATCAGACAAAATAGACTTTAAAACAAAGGTTAAAACAAAAGACAAAGAAGGGTATTATATAATGATAAAGGGATCAATACAAGAAGAGGATACTACACCCATTAACATACATGCACCTAATACAACAGCACCTAAATATATAAAGAAAATACTAACAGACATAAAATTGGAAATTGATAATAATACCGTAATAGTAGGGGACTTTAACACTCCACTTACATCAAGGGACTGATCATCCAGACAGAAAAGCAATAAGGCAACAGTTATCTTAAATGATATAACAGACAAGTTGGACTTAATAGATATCTATAAGATGTCCATCCAAAACTAGCAGAATACATTTTTTCAAGTGCACATGGAACATTCTCCAGGATAACTCACATGCTAGGCCACAAAATAAGTCTCATTAGTTTAAGAGGATAGAAATTATATCAAAGCAGTTTTTCTGACCACAAGGGTATGAAACTAGAAATCAATTACAGAAATAAAAATAGGATAAGAACAAACACCTAGAGACTAAGCAACATGCTACTAAAAACCAATGGGTCAATGAAGAAATCAGAGAGGACATAAGAAAATACCTTGTGACAAATGAAAACGGAAACAACTGTTCAAAATATGTGTGATGAACCAAAAGGACTTCTAAGAGGGAGGTTTTTAGTGATAGAGGCCTTCCTCAAGAAACAATAAAAATCTCAAATAAACAACCTTACCTGCCACCTAAAAGAATTAGAAAAGAAGAACAAAGTGCAAAGTCAGCACAAGGACAGAACTAGTAAAGATCAGAGAGGAAATAAATAAAATAAAGAAAAAAACACAACAAAGGTCAATGAAACTAAGAGCTGATGTTTTGAAAATATAAACAAAATTGACAAAACGTTAGCCAGGTTCACAGTGAAGAAAAGAGAGAAAACCCAAATAAACAAAATAAATGAAAGAGGAGAAATAAAAACTGATACCACAGAAATACAAAAATCATAAAAGAATACCATTACAGGTTATATGCCCACAAATTAGACAACTTAGAATAAATGCACAAATTTCTAGAAACATACAAACTACCAAGACTGAATCAAGAAAAAACAAACAATTTGAGAATACCAATCACATGTAGTGAAATTGAATTTGGAATAAAAAAAAAACTCCAGCAAACAAAAGTCCAGGACTAGATGGCTCCACAGGAGGATTCTGCCAAACAGATGAAGAATTAACACCTATTCTTTTCAAAATATTACAAAAAATTAAGGAGGACAAAACACTCCCAAATTCATTATACAGGGCTCATATTACCCTGATACCAAAACAAAACAAAGATACTAAAAAAAAGAAAATTACAGGCCAATATCTTTGACAAATACAGATGTGAAAACAATAAAAAATCATCAAAATATTAGCAAACGAAATCCAACAATATATAAAGAAGATTATACACACACGATCAAGTTGGATTTATTTCAGGGAGGTAAGGATGGTTCAATATTTGCAAATCAGAAATAGCCCCATCTACCAGAGGGCAGACAGGAGAAGAAGAACTACAATCCTGTAGCCTGTGGAAGAAAAACCACATTCACAGAAAGACAGACAAGATGAAAAGGCAGAGGGCTATGTACGAGATGAAGGAACAAGATAAAACCCCAGAAAAACAACTAAATGAAGTGGAGATAGGAAACCTTCCAGAAAAACAATTCCAAAAAATGATAGTGAAGACGATCCAGGACCTCAGAAAAAGAATGGAGGCAAAGATCAAGGAGATGCAAGAAATGTTTAACAAAGACCTGGAAGAAGTAGAAACCAAAAAAAGAATTAAAGAACAAACAAACAGAGAAAAACAATACAATAACTGAAATGAAAAATACACTAGAAGGAATCAATAGCATAATAACTGAGGCAGAAGAAGGGATAGGTGACCTGGAAGACAGAATGGTGGCAACCACTGCCATGGAACAGAATAAAGAAAAAAGAATGAAAAGAAATGAAGATAGCCTAAGAGACCTCTGGGACAACATTAAATGCAAAAACATTTGCATTATAGGGGTCCCAGAAGAAGAGAGAGAGAAAGGACCCAAGAAAATATTTGAAGAGATTATAGTGGAAAATTTTGCTAACATGGGAAAGGAAATAGCCACCCAAGTCCAGTAAGCACAGAGAGTCCCAGGCAGGATAAACCCAAGGAAAAACACGCTGAGACACATACTAATCAAACTGACAAAAATTAAAGACAAAGAAAAATTATTGAAAACAGCAAGGGAAAAAAGACAAATAACATACAAGGGAACTCCCATAAGGTTGACAGCTGATTTCTCAGCAGAAACTCTACAAGCCAGAAGGGAGTGGCACAGTATATTTAAAGTGATGAAAGGGAAGTACCTACAACCAAGATTACTCTACCTGGAAAGGATCTCATTCAGATTCGACAGAAGAATCAAAAGCTTTACAAACAAGCAAAAGCTAAGAGAATTCAGCACCACCAAACCAGCTCTACAACAAATGCTAAAGGAACTTCTCTAAGTGGGAATCACAAGAGAAGGAAAGGATGGACCAAAACAAACCCATAACATGAAAATGGTAATAGGAACACACATATCGGTAATTACCTTGAATGTGAATGGATTAAATGCTCCAACCAAAAGACACAGGCTCGCTGAATGGAAACAAAAACAAGACCCATATATATTCTGTCTACAAGAGACCCAATTCAGACCTAGGGACACATAGACACTGAAAGCGAGGGGATGGAAAAAGCTATTCCATGCAAATGGAAATCAAAACAAAGTGGGAATAGCAACACTCATATTAGATAAAAAGACTTTAAAGAATGTTACAAGAGACAAGGAAGGACACTACATAATGATTAAGGATTCAATCCAAGAACAAAATATAACAATTATAAATATATATGCACCCAACATAGGAGCACCTCAATACATAAGGCAACTGCTAACAGCTATAAGAGGAAATCAACAGTTACACAATAATAGTGGGGGTCTTTAACACCTCACTTACACCAATGGAGAGATCATCCAAACAGAAAAATAATAAGGAAACACAAGCTTTAAAAGATACAACAGACCAGATAGATTTAATTGATATTTATAGGACATTCCATCTAAAAACAGCAGATTACACTTTCTTCTCAAGTGCACACGGAAAATTCTCCTGGATAGATCACATCTTGGGTCACAAATCAAGCCTCAGTAAATTTAAGAAAACTGAACTCATATCAAGCATCTTTCTGACCACAACACTATGAGATTAGAAATCAACTACAGGGGGAAAAATGTAAAAAACACAAACACATGGAGGCTAAACAATATGTTACTAAATAACCAAGAGATCACTGTTTACTTAAAGAAACAAGAAAAAACTCAAATAATAATCTAACCTTACACCTAAATGTACTAGAGAAAGATGAACAAACAAAACCCAAAGTTAGTAGAAGGAAAGAAATCATAAAGATCAGAGCAGAAATAAATGAAATAGAGACAAAGAAAACAATCAATAAAACTAGCAAAGATCAATAAAACTAAAAGCTGGTTCATTGAGAAGATAAACAAAATTGATAAAACATTAGCCAGACTCATCTAGAAAAAGAGGGAGAGGACAATCACAAGTAATGAAATTGAAACTGTGATTAAAAATCTTCCAAGAAACAAAAGTCCAGGACCAGATGGCTTCACAGGTGAATTCTATCAAACATTTAGAGAAGAGTTAACACCCATCCTTATAAAACGATTCCAAAAAAATTGCAGAAGAAGGAACACTACCAAACCCATTCTATGAGGTCACCATCATCCTGATACCAAAACCAGACAAAGATACTATAAAAAAAGAAAATTAAAGACCAATATCACTGATGAATAGAGATGCAAAAATCCTCAACAAAATACTAGCAAACAGAATGCAACAACACATCAAAAGGATCATACACCATGATCAAGAGGGATTTATCCCAGGGATGCAAGGATACTACAATATATGCAAATCAATCAATATTAACAAATTGAAGAATAAAAAACATATGATCATCTCAATAGATGCAGAAAAAGCTTTTGACAAAATTCAACACCCATTTATGATAAAAACTATCCAGAGAGTAGGCATAGAGGGAACCTACCTTAACATAATAAAGGCTATATACAACAAACCCACAGCAAACATCATTCTCAATGGTGAAAAACTGAAAGCATTTCCTCTAAGATCAGGAATAAGACAAGGATGTCCACTCTTGCAACTATTATTCAACACAGTTTGGAAGTCCTAGCCATGGCATTCAGACAAGAAAAATAAACAAAAGGAATACAAATTGGAAAAGAAGAAGTAAAACTGTCACTGTTTGCAGATGACATGATACTATACATAGAGAATCCTAAAGATGCCACCAGAAAACTACTAGAGCTAATCAATGAA
>NC_041224.1:124564275-124655007 GCF_002837175.3 Physeter macrocephalus | reverse complement strand
ATTTACCATAGCAACAAAAAGAATAAAATACCTAGGAATAAACCAACCTAGGGAGACAAAATACCCTTATGCAGAAAACTATAAGACACTGATGAAAGAAATTAAAGATGATACAAACAGATACAGAGATATACCATGTTCTTGGATTGGAAGAAACAATATTGTGAGAATGACTATACTACCCAAAACAATCTACAGATTCAATGCAGTCCCCATCAAATTACCAATTGCATTTTTTACAGAACTTGAACAAAAAGTATTAAAATTTGTATGGAGACACAAAAGATCCCATATAGCCAAAGCAGTGTTGAGGGAAAAAAACAGAGCCGGAGGAATCAGGTCCCTGAATTCAGACTATACTACAAAGCTACAGTAATCAGGACAGTATGGTACTGGTACAAAAACAGAAATATAGATCAATGGAACAGGATAGAAAGCCCAGAGAATGGTCAACTAATCTATGACAAAAGAGGCAAGGATATACAATGGAGAAAAGACAGTGTCTTCAATAAGCGGTGCTGGGAAAACTGAACAGCTACTTGTAAAAGAATGAAATTAGAACACTCCCTAACACCATACACAAAAATAAACTCAAAATGGATTAGAAACCTAAATGTAAGCTTGGACACTGTAAAACACTTAGAGGAAAACATAGGATGAACACTCTTTGACATAAATCACAGCAAGATCTTTTTTGATCCACCTCCTAGATTAATGGAAATAAAAACAAAAATAAACAAATGGGACCTAATGAAACTTAAAAGCTTTTGCAAAGCAAAGGAAACTACAAACAGGACAAAAAGACAACCCTCAGAATGGGAGAAAATATTTGCAAACGGATCAATGGACGTAGTACAGTATGGAGGTTCCTTAAAAATCTAAAAATAGAATTACCATATGACCCAACAATCCCACTACTGGACATATACCCAGACAAAACCATAATTCACCCCAATGAATTATGACTCATGCACCCCAATATTCACTGCAACACTATTTACAATAGCCAGGTAATGGAAGCAACCTAAATGCCAATCGACAGACGAATGGATAAAGAAGATGTGGTACATATATACAATCGAATATTAGCTATAAAAAGGAACAAAATTGGGTAATTTGTAGAGACGTGGATGGATCTTGAGACTGTCATACAGAGTAAAGTAAGTCAGAAACTGAAAAACAAATATCGTATATTAACGCATATATGTGGAACCTAGAAAAACGGTACAGATGAACTGGTTTGCAGGGCAGAAATAGAGACACACATGTAGAAAACAAACGTATGGACACCAAGGGGGGAAAGTGGCTGGGGGGGTTGGGGTTTTGGTGTGATGAATTGGGAGATTGGGATTGACATATATATACTAATATGTATAAAATGAATAACTAATAAGAACCTGCTGTATAAATAATAAATAAAATTAAATTAAAAAATTGAAAAAAAATTGCAAATCAATCAGTTGGATATGTCAAATTAACAAAAGGAGGGATAAAAATCACATGATCATCCCAATAGTTTCAGGAAGAACTTTTGACAAAATTCAACATCAATTCATGGTAAAAATCTAATCTAAGTGGGTACACAGGAAACATATCTCACCATAATAAAGACCATTTATGACAAACCCATGGCTAACATCATACTCAACTGTAAAAAGCTGAAAGCCTTTTCTCTAAACTCAGGGAAAAGACAAGGATGCCCACTCTCTCCACTTTTGTTTAACATAGTATTGGAAGTACTACCCATAGCAACCAGACAAGAAAAAATGGCATCCAAATTGGAAGGGAAGAAGTAAAGCTGTCAATATTTGCAGATGACATGAAACATTATATAGAAAACCCTAAAGTCTCCATCCAAAAACTCTTAGAATTAATAATGAATTCAGGAAAGTTGTAGAATACAAGACTAATATACAGAAGCCTGTTGCTTTCCTATACACTAATAATGAACAATCAGAAAGAGAAAGTTAAAAAATCAATCCTGCTTAAAATCACACCAAAAAGAATAAAATACCTAGGAATAAACTTAAGCTAGGAGGTGAAAGACCTATATTCTGAAAACTATAAAACATTGATGAAGGAAACTGAAGATGATAAATTAAATGCAAAGATATACCATGCACTTGGATTGGAAAAATTAGTAATGTTAAAATGGCCATACTACTCAAAGCAATCTACTGATTCTATGAAATTTCCATCAGAATACTCATACATTTTTCACAGAACTTGTACAAATAAGCCTAAAATTCGTATGGAACCACATAAGACCCTGAATTGCCAAAGCAATATTGAAAAAGGAAAAAAAAGGAAGAAGAACAAAGCTATAGGTATCAGCCTCCAGACTATACTACAAAACTATAGTAATCAAAACATCATGGTACTGCCACAAAAACAGATAAATAGGTCAATGAAACAGAATAGAGATCCCAGAAATAAACCCATACAACTATGGTCAATTTGTCTGTGACAAAGGAGGAAAGAATATACAATGCAGAAAAGACAGACTCTTCAATAAGTGGTGCTGGGCAAATTGGAGAGCTACATGTAAAATAATGAGATTAGAACATTTCCTCACACCTTATACAAAAATAAACTCAAAAATGATTAAAGACCTAAAAGTAAGACCTGAAAGCATAAAACTTCTAGAAGAGAACATGGGCAGAATTCTCTTTGACATAAAGGGTGGCAATATTTTTTGGATCTGTCTCTTAAGGTAAAAGAAATGAAAGCAAAAATAAACAACTGAAACCTAATTAAACTTAAAAGTTGTTGTACAGCAAAGGAAAGCATCAAAAAATGAAAAGACAACCTACAGAATGGGAGAAAATAGTTGCATATGATATGACTGACAAGAGAGTAATATCCAAAACATACAAACAGCTCACAACACTCAGTATCAAAAAACAAACAAGCCAATCAAAAAATGGGCAGAAGACCTAAACAAACATTTCTCCAAAGAAGGCATACAGATGGCCAAGAGGCACATGAAAAGATGCTCAACATCATTAATTATTAGAGAAATGCAAATCAAAACTACAGTGAGGTATCACCTCACACCAGTCAGAATGGCCACCATCAAAAAATCTACAAACAATAAATGCTGGAGAGGGTGTACTGTTGGTGGGAATGTAAATTGATAGAGTCACTATGGAGAGCAGTATGGAGGTTCCTTAAAAAACTGGAAATAGAAGGGCTTCCCTGGTGGCGCAGTGGTTGAGAATCTGCCTGCCAATGCAGGGGACACGGGTTCGAGCCGTGGTCTGGGAAGATCCCACATGCCGCAGAGCAACTGGGCCCGTGAGCCACAACTACTGAGCCTGCGCATCTGGAGCCTGTGCTCTGCAACAAGAGAGGCCGCGAGAGTGAGAGGCCTGTGCACCGCAATGAAGAGTGGCCCCCGCTTGCCACAAATAGAGAAAGCCCTCTCACAGAAATGAAGACCTAACACAGCCATAAATAAATAAACAAATAAATGAGGTTCCTCCTGTGGTTTAAAAAAACTGAAAATAGAAGTACCATATGACCCAGCAATCCCACTACTGGGCATATACCCAGAGAAAACTATAATTCAAAAAGACACATGCACCCTAATGTTCACTGAAGCACTATTTACAATAGCTAGGTCATGGAAGCAACCTAAATGCCCATCGACAGATGAATGTATAAAGAAGATGAGGTACATATATATAATGGAATATTACTTAGCCATTAAAAGGAACAAAATTTGGTCATTTGTAGAGACGTGGATGGACCTAGAGACAGTCATACAGAGTGAAGGAAGTCAGAAAGGGAAAAACAAATAGCATATATTAACACATATACGTGGAATCTAGAAAAATGGTACAGATGAACCGGTTTGCATGCCAGAAATAGAGAAACAGATGTAGAGAAAAAACATATGGACACCAAGGTGAGAAAGTTGGGGTTGGATGAATTGGGAGATTGGGATTGACATATATACACTAATATGTATAAAATAAATAACTAATGAGGACCTGCTGTATAGCACAGGGAACTCTACTTAGTGTTCTGTGGTGACCTAAATGGGAAGGAAATCCAAAAAAGAGGAGATATATGTATACATATGGCTGATTCACTATGCTGTACAGTAGAAACTAACACATTTTAAAACAACTATACCCCAATAAAATTTTTTTTTTAATTTTTAAAAGTCTACAAATAACAAGTGTTGGTGAGGATGTGAAGAAAAGGGAACCATTGAACACTGTTTTTTGGGAGTGTAAATTGGCATAGCCACTATGGAAATCAGTATGGAGGTTCCTCAAAAAAATTAAA
Source organism: Physeter macrocephalus (assembly GCF_002837175.3). Classification (NCBI taxonomy): domain Eukaryota; kingdom Metazoa; phylum Chordata; class Mammalia; order Artiodactyla; family Physeteridae; genus Physeter; species Physeter macrocephalus. Next base: position 124,650,711 of record NC_041224.1, on the reverse strand, counting down.
AATAGAACTACTATACGAGCAGCAATTCCACTCCTGGGTATATATCCAGAAAAAAATAAAAACTATTTTGAAAAGATATATGCTCCCCAATGTTCTTAGTAGCACTATTTACAATAGCCAAGATATGTAAGAAAGACAACTGTCCATCAACAGATGAATGGATAAAGAAGATGTGATATATATATATATATTTATGTATATATATGCAATGAAACATTACTCAGCCATTAAAAAAAAATGAAATTCTACCATTGGCAGCAATGTGGATGGACCCAGAGAATGTTATGCTTAGTGAAAGAAGTCAGACAGAGGAAGACAAATACTGTATGTATGATATCACTCATATCTGGAATCTAAAATAATACAATGGTAATATAGATAGCAAAATAGAAACAGACTCACAGATATAGAAAACAAATGAGTTGTTACCAGTGGGGAGAGGGAAGGGAGGAGGGGCATGTCAGGGATATGGGATTAAGATACACAAACTACTATGTATAAAATAGATAAACAACAAGGATATATTGTATAGCACAGGGACTAATATCCATTTATCCTGTAATAACTTTTAATGGAGTATAATCTGTAAAAATACTGAATCACTATTCTGTATACCTGACTCATATAATATTATAAATCAACTATACTTCAATTTTAAGAATGGTGAAAGACCACTGCATTAGGCTTAAAATTCAGATGTGATAGAAATTATTAAAGTAAAATTATATAATTATTTATGCAATTAATAAAGGATTACCTCCTTAAAAAAAAGGCATGTGTTATGATACTGACATGGTCATGGAGAAATAAATAAATGGCATAGAACAGGAGGCTAAGAAAAACATCAAAACGTATAAAAGCTTGATATAGACAGAGGAGTCATTACAAGTGGAGAAAGAATGAATTATTTAATGTGTTGATGGGACAAATGACTATTGATATAGAAAATAAAACCAAAGGCCTAGGATATGTCATTTATAGAATTTTATGTTAATATGTAAATTCACAAAGAAAAAAGGAAATACTTTAAAGAAAATATAGAGGTTTTTCTGCTTGATTTTTGGAATGGGAAGGATATCCTAAGATACATGATGCATAACCATAGAAGCACAGACTGAACGTTTTGACACTATCAAATTAAGAACTCCTCTCAATAAATAGATACCATAAAGAAAAATGAAGTTATAAGCCACTACCTAGAAAAGGATATTTGTAACTATTATTATTATTATTTTTTTTTTTTTGTGGTATGCGGGCCTCCCTCTGCTGTGGCCTCTCCCGTTGCGGAGCACAGGCTCCGGACACGCAGGCTCAGCGGCCATGGCTCACGGGCCCAGCCACTCCGTGGCATGTGGGTTCCTCCCAGTCCGGGGCGCAGACCCGGTTCCATTGCATCGGCAGGCGGTGGCGCGACCACTGCGCAACCAGGGAGGTGCATCGGCAGGCGGACGCGCAACCACTGCGCCACCAGGGAAGCCCCTGTAACTATTATAATAAAGAGTAAATATATGTAAAATTTCTCCTTCTTATAAAATCAATTTCCCAAATATCATCTCCTTAACATTGAATATCACTTAGCATATAATAGACTGCTATTTTACATGGTATCAAAGTAAAAAATTACAAATCCAATTGTGGCAGAGCAAGGTATAAACATTTAGGAAGTCTAAAACAATCTAATATCGTAGGCCAAATATTAGCAGATTGATTGCTATTCTCATCCAATGTAAGAGTCCGTAATCTATTAATATACTGCATATAGATTGCATGCTCTAGTTTATGGATGGGATTGGAAAACATTTCCTCCCTAGTAACACAGAAAGTTAGTGGTGTATATAATTTGATATCTTTAGATTGCATAGCAACATATTTCCCAAGTACTCCTGATGTGAAATTTAACTTGAAAGTTACATTTGTATGCTCTAGCTCATGAACTTGACACTATTCTGAATATCACCATGGCTAAGTTATTCTCTGCATGGTATGACTTTTGGAAGTTAATTAGAGATACTACATGATATCAGCTCCTTGTGAAATGTTGAAATGGAGATATGATACTCCTCAGGAAAACACTGTTCTGGCAGAGAAAATGAATAGATTTGTAGTTGATTTGTATTCTAGTGTTTGAGGTAAGGGTGAATGTTTCAGAGACAATTGCAATCATTTGCTCCTAGGTTCTGTGTCTGTTGCGACATTCCTCCAGTGACTGTAAATTGATAAAGAAGTTACAGGAACAGGAATTTTGAAGCTAATGGTAATTAAGAATAAAGGTAATGCCAATAGCTCTGAGGGATCAGAGATTGAATTTCCTTTTAAATAAAAAAAGCCACTCTTACAAATCATGGCATATATAAGACTGCATTGTACCTGATTCTGTTCATCTATAACTACTATACCATAAGCTCCATGAAACAAGGACTTTATCGGTCTCAGTGTCTGTTACATGGTAGGCACTCAATAAATATTTGCTAAATGAGTAACTTAATGATTAAATGAAATGATTCTTTTCTCCTTGATGAACAGATTATACAGAAACAAATATAAGGTTGATCAAACTAAAGACAAAGATTCTTTTTTCAGTGATCTCTGCTAGATATGCTATAATCAAATTTACATTCTTAGAGCAGCATCAAAACACACTGTCAATAATGCTGTGGAAGGGGAGACAAGGCATTTAGAATTAGAATTATTTTTTTAAATTATTTAAAATAGTTTTAAGATAATGCAGTTTCAAAATGTTGTAAGAATAAATGTCATGAAAACAGTGAATGATTGTTAGTTATGGTACTTTGAGGCTTCTCTTTCCAGTGCAGTTTAAATGAAGCCAGGTAAGTGCAAGTTAATTATACAAATTTTACAAAGTACTCTTCAAATAATGGTGTTTTCATTTATAAATCACACTAAAAAGTGTGTTCATATAGGCAGAGCTTCACAGATTTGATCATATTTCCCAAATAAACATGGTATAATTACATTATTGACCAGAAAATAGTGTATATTATAAAGTCACTCAATAAAGGGTAATTTAGTGCAAACCTATGCAATAAATATAATAGTAAAATAGACTGCAGAGATTACACAAAGCACATAAATGTGTTTTACACATGTACCACCTAAAATAATATATTCAGCATATTAAATAATTGTTTTCATTTTTTATTTTAACGATTTGACCAAAAAGAATATTCAGTATTCTGATAACAATTATTATAATTTTAACATTAAAATTTCACATATTTAAAGAGAATGTTCTAGGGTACTATAAAATGATATTAAACTAAGTTTGCTTAGAATTATTTTTTCCAAGGAATAAACTCTCTCTATTAATCAGAAGTGTTCAAATTATTTCTAAATACTTCCCAAAATATCATGGTTATGTCGAAACTGTAGTATAATGCTCAGTGTGCATTTTTTGGTTATTGGTGGTATTGATAATGATGACAAGCTTTTAAAATGTCTAGAGAATAATCAAATCTTTCTTCTCTTTATTCTTTCCTACCAATCTATTTTATTCCAAAGAGTCTTAAAATAATATATGTTGGGTATCAGAACTTCTGTTTTCATTGGAAGAACATAAAAGGAAAACTATTATCAATTTATTTGAACTTTTAAGGAGATTCTATGCAGAAATATTCCAACAACATACTCAATTGTCATTGGGTCTTTTTTTCTTCCAGTTGTATTGAGATATAATTGACATACAGCATCATATAAGTTTAGGTTGTATATAATGTGACTTAGACACATCATGAAATGATTAAGCTAACATTCATCATATGATTATAGATATAAAAGAAAAAAAATATTTCCTTGTGATGAGAACTCTTAGGATTTACTCTCTTGACAATTTTCATATATAACATATAGCAGTATTAATTATATTTACCATGTTGTACACTGGATGCCTTGTACTCATTTACCTTATAACTGGAAGTTTGTACCTCTTGACCACCTTCATCCATTCCTCCCTCTCCCCCACCTCCTCCTCCGACAATCACAAAACTAATCTCTTTTCCTACAAGTTTGTTAGTTTGTTTTGAAGTATAATTGACCTTTGACACTATGTTTGCTCCTGGTACACAACACAGTGTTTTGATATTTCAATACATTTCAAGATGATCACCAGGATAAGTCTAGTTACCATCTGTTACCATACAAAGATATTACATAATTATTGACTACATTCCCCACACTGTACATTTCATACCATAACTCATTTATTTTGGAGCTGGAAGTTTGTACCTTTGAATCTTTCTCACCTATTTCTCTCCTCCTCTGACCCCATTCTCCTCTGGCAACCACCTGTTTGTTATCTGTATCTATGACTATGTTTCTGTTTTGTTTTATGTTTGTTCATTTGTTTGGTTTTTAGATTCCACATATAAGTGAAATTACACAGTATTTGTCTTTCTCTGTCTGACTTATTTCACTTAGCATAATACCTGCTAGGTCTAACCATGTTGTCATAAATTGCAAGTTTTCATTCTTTTTTATGGCTGAATAGTATTCCATTGTATATGTATACCACATCTTCTTTATCCATTTATCTATTGATGGGCACTTAGGTTGCTTCCGTATCTTGGATAGTGTAAATAATGCTGCAATGAACATAGGGGTGGATTTATCTTTTTGAATTAGTTTTCCTGTTTTCTTCAAATAAATACCCAGGAATGAAATTTCTGGGTCATATGGTAGATCAGTTTTTTAATTTCTTGAGGAATCTCCATACTGTTTTTCCACAGTGGTGGCACCAATTTACATTCCCACCAAACAGTGTGCAAGTGTTCCCTCTTCTCTACATCCTTACTAACACTTGTTATCTCTTTTTTTGACAATAGTCACTCTGACTGGTGTGAGGCGATATCTCACTGTGGTTTTTATTTGTATTTCCCTGTTGACTAGTGATATTGAACATCTTTTCTTGTGTCTGTTGGCCATCTGTATGTTTTCTATGGAAAAATGTCTATTCAGGTCCTCTGTCCATTTTTTAATCTGGTTGTTTTTTTCTTTTATTGTTGAATTGTATGAGTTGTTTGTTGCATTTATATATACTAACAACAAACTATCAGAAAGAGAAATAAAGAAAACAATCCTATTTACAATCCCATCAAAAATAATAAATTATTTAGGAATAAATCTAACTAAGGAGGTAAAAGACCTGTATTCAGGAAACCATAAGACACTGATGAAAGAAATTGAAGATGACACAAATGGAAAGATATACTGTGCTCACTGTTTGGGAGAATTACTATTGTTAAAATGACCATACTACCCAAGGCAATCTATAGATTCAATGCAGTCCCTATCAAAATACCAATGGAATTTTTCACAGAACTAGAACAAATAATTCTAAAATGTGTATGGAAACAAAAGAACCCAAATAGCTGAAACAATCTTGAAAAAGAGCATGTTCCCTAATTTCAAACTATACTATATTTTCAAAGCACAGAAACAGACGCATAGATCAATGGAACAGAACAGAGAGGCCAGAAATGAACCCATAGTTACATGGACAATTAATCTAGAACAAAAAAGGCAAGAATATACAATGGGGAGAAGACAGCCTCTTCAATAGTGTTGGAAAACTGGACAGCTACATTCAAAAAAATCAAACTGGACTACTGTCTCACACCATATACAAAAATAAACTCAAAATAGATGAAAGACTTAAATGTAAGACATGAAACCATAAAACTTCTAGAAGAAAAGATAAGAAGTACACTCTTTGACATGAGCCTTAGCAATAATTTTTGGATATGTCTCCTCAGACAAGGAAAACAAAACCCCAAAAACTAAATGGGACCTCATCAAACTTAAAACTTTTGCACAGTAAAGGAAACTATCTACAGAATGAAAGGTCTGCCTACTGAATGGGAGAAGATACTTGCAAAAGATATATCTGATAAGGGGTTAATATAATGGATAAAGGTACCTGGACTGTGGACATTAATTAGGTAATGCTCAATCAGTAGAGAAGGGAAATAAAACATTTCCTTCCTTGTTAGGTAAAATTTATATTGGTGACTTCAGGAAAGGCAGATTAATTGAATAAAAATATCATTTTACTTTATATTTTATCATTTTATCTTTTATTCAAAGACCTTATCATTTGTAAGGTCTTTAGTATGAGCCAGGCACTATTTTATGTGATTTAAATTAACACCACATCAACAGAGTGAAGTAAGTACCATTATGCACTCCATTTCAAAGATGGGAGACTGAGGTACAGAGAAATTAAGCAACTTTCCCAAAGTTACTTGTATAATAAATGGAAGAGCTGAGATTCAGACCCAGGCAATCTAGTCTGGAGCCCAAACTTTAAACAACTAGGCATATGACCTTTGCACTGAATTAGACTGACTTGAATTGAAACAACTTGGGGGTCTGCTACTAGTGTTATACTGTGAAGGAGGCAAAGATGAATAACACAAAGCTTCTGCCCTGAGGCCACTTTCAATTTCATAGATGTTCATAAATATTGAACACTTAACGAATGCATTCACAGATTGTTGGCATGCAAACTGCCTTTTTATATAATGTGCTATACTACACCTCTACATGTTTTCATTTCCCTTCTCTGAATTCCTTAGCACAAAGTGGCCTGGATTGCTTATTTGAGCACCTAATCATCTCCTTCTTTTCCCCTATTAATTGTGTACAGAATCATTCAAGCAGACAACTTACTGAATCCATATGGTTTAAGGGATTACAGTAACATTATTTTTGTCTTTTCTCAACCAGAGGTCTTCAACCCAGGATCCTGGAGTATATAAAGACTTTATAAGGGATCAGCATGCACAGTTTCAGTGGGATTGATTTCTAGATTCTCATATTCTTTTTGTTTGTTTTTTTAAATTAATTAATTAATTAATTAATTTTTGGTTGCGTTGGGTCTTCATTGCTGCGCACAGACATGGGTTTCTCATTGCGGTGGCTTCCCTTGTTGCGGAGCACGGGCTCTAGGTGCACAGTCTTCAGTAGTTATGGCATATGGGCTCAGTAGTTGTGGCTCACAGGCTCTAGAGCATAGGCTCAGTAGTGGCACACGGGCTTAGTTGCTCTGCGGCATGGGGGAATCTTCCCGGACCGGGGCTCGAACCCGTGTCCCCTGCACTGGCAGGCGGATTCTTAACCACTGCACCACCAGGGAAGTCCCTAGATTCTCATATTCTTATATACCTTTCTTAAAATTGATCTGAGAACAAACTGAAATTCACAGTCTGCTCCCATTGTACACAAATTATAGGCATACCCTCCTCTCATCCCTAATTTTAATAAGGTAGATTAACCTGAGTTTTAAAAAACTCTAGGATGCTAAACAAAATGATATATTTAAATATTGATTATAGGGCTTCCCTGGTGGCGCAGTGGTTGAGAGTCCGCCTGCCGATGCAGGGGACGCGGGTTCGTGCCCCGGTCTGGGAAGATCCCACATGCCGCGGAGTGGCTGGGCCCGTGAGCCATGGCCACTGAGCCTGCGCGTCCGGAGCCTGCGCTCCGCAACTGGAGAGGCCCCAGCAGTGAGAGGCTCGCATACTGAAAAAAATATATATATATTGATTATAGGAGATTCTCCTAAACTCCTTCTCTTTATACACACACACACACACGATAAGCACATAATATCAATATAAACACACACACAGAATTTTATATTAGAAATGGATATTCTGACCTATGTGTAAAGGAGTGTGTATTCAGAATAAACAAAGCATAAGTTACTGATGATCCTTCCATAAAATGTTAATATTTAGTATATTTTGCAGGACTACTAAATTCTGCAAGTTTTGTTAGACAAAGTACATTGATTTTTTTAGGTTTGTTTTTATTCAATTAAGTACTTAACACTGACTTTGTAAGTATATAAAATTTTTATTACTATTTTAATGTATTTTCAAGTTTTTTTAAGTTTGAAATGTATATTTTCTCTCTTAAAATTAAGAAAATTATTAATTTTGCCTTATGATAAAACACTTTAGATTTGAGCTAAAAATATGAAAGGAAGTACATCGCTTTCCCAAATGTGTTATAGGTATGCAGTAAAAGAACTGAAGAGGTAAAATTTAAGACAGCCTAGAGAAGCTATTAGTATAGAATTTAAGCTCTTAGATAACAGGGTTCCTATGAACCTACAGTAAACTCTTATAACTGAATCTCCAATTTTTAAACTGAGCATGTGTGCTTGAAAGACATATGAAATACTAGATGTTTAAAAAAAAGAACATAGTCTACTCCACTGTAACTTAGTTTTACTACTCCATAGTAACTTAGTTTTGCCATGAATTAAATGTCCCCTAGGATGGCAATTGATGATACCAACTTCTCTCAGTAGCACGGAAAGAATATATATATATATTTGCCAAAACAAGGTTGTACAACATTCACAGTTCTGTGTTTATACATCCACAAGAATTATTTAGCTCCTGAGTCTGTAGGATGACAATTAAGGTAAGGCGTGGATGGGAGGTCCGTTTGGTCTTGGCTGAGGAGATTCATATACTTGAGTGTTTGCTAGGAAACCTGGGGCACTCATCTCCTTCACACATGTCTTTGCTCTGCCAGCAGCCAGTCAGGGCACGCTCATGGCAATGGAAGAAATACAAAAGAGCATGTAGAAACACTCAAGGCCTCTTGAGACCTTGGCACAGAATTGGCAGAAAGGCACTTATTTCCACCTTATTTCACTGACCAAAGCTAGTCAAATACCAAGCCCCATATACAGATGGTTCTATAAAGTTGTATAGCAAAGGTCATGGTTATGAGTGAATAACTGTAATTGTAATAAGGGTCATTTATTGCCATTCACCTCAGATGTATACAAGATTACATTGTTTTTCCTTATTATTTTCACAAAATAGTAAAATCTCATATAGTTTGCCTGATGCTAGCTTGGACACATTTTTAAAAGCTTTGAGTTAAAGTGACCATATCCTGAATGTTCTTACCTCGGGAGGGGTGCGGGGAGACACAAACTGCACTTTATACAGAATCAGGAATTTCTAATCTATACAGTTCAATATACAGAATAATTAAAATATATACTACCATGCTTAAAGGGAGAAAGACCTCACATTGCAGGTAGGGCCTAAGGCCAATTTGACTATTCTTCTTACTTTTTATATTTTCTGTATTTAATACCTTTCTATTACATATATGGAGCTTTTTTTCTACTTTCCTATTAATATAATGAATATGTATTATAGATATAATAGAAAAACTATGGGGAAATAATCAGGAGATGAAAATGAGTTAATTTTAACACCAAACCTAAGTCTTCATTTCCCTGAGTAAATTTCTTAAAATGAATGATCTTTCATTTTATCCTCTCTGTTCTCAGATATATTAATTTATGTAGCATATTATTAGCAGCATAAGAGGTAGCAAATTTTGTGACTGGTAATGTTAACCGAAAACTGTGTTTTTGAGGAAAACTCTGGAAGAGGAGAGTTTTACATGTATTTGTGGATGTCACAGTAATTTTATTGTTTAGCAAAAAGAAAACGTGGTAAATTATTTTTTAATCTATGGATAGGAAAAGCTTTATGTGATATCAGTTAAAAATGTCAACAACACAAGGGAAATTGTGTATTTAATAGGGCATCAATTACCAAATTTACTAAGTGGTCTAATCAGATTAAGATAGAGACGTGGCCTTTGTCTCTACAAACATTTAAGGCAATTTTAAAAAATCCACTGTCACTGGATAGTTAATCATCTTCCATTTCCCCCAGAAAATATATTCTTTTCTAGCCTCAATATCCACTAAAATTTAACATTATACTATTCTACGAACACATATTTGATGCCTTCCACATAAAAATCACTGGACTAGACATTTGGGGTAAAAAAGAGGGGGCAGGAATAAGCAATGACCTCCCTCTAAAGTCGCTTACAAAGTATTAAGAGAAATGACTTGTATGCAAATAATTAGAAGATATACGTCTATTCTTTATAAAAGAGAAATAGATAAAGTTGTCTGGGACTTCTGAGGAGGGGCAATCATACTGCACCACATCAAAGCCATTATTGGTTGCCTTGGAAAATAAATATAATTCAGTCAGATAAGTAACACGTGTTTTTAAGTATCCCCTATGGCCCCAGTAAAGTGCTAGCAACTCTGATAGAAAACAAAAAGACAATCACAGGGATTTTCCTCCATGATTTGTCTCTCGTAACCCAGAGAAAGACTCAATGCAGTACACAATATAAGTGCATCAGGGCTAGGGAAAAAGAGTTCAGTGGATCCTGGCAGGAAATGCTTCATGGGAGATATGAAACCCAAAGTGAGGTTGGAAAGACAAGGGAAGACAATGGCCGTGAGGCAAATTCAAGGGCATGAGCAGAGAAAGAGAGTTCCTAATGAGCACTTGTGTTCCGGGAATAGTAGGCAGATAATTTATTTTTATAAACTTCTTTTTGGAGGACATGAAGATGGGATAAAAATTTATTATAACAAGGGAAAGGGCAGACAAAAAGAGACAATGGAGTTTAAATAGTAAAATTTGGTTCAAAATGTAGTTGGGAGACTTTGTAGTTTCATTAACAAGTCAAGATTTGTTTGGCAGCTAAATGCAGGATGGATTGGAAGAGGCAGAAAGAGGAGAAACAGATGTCAGGAAAAATTCAAACGCTTTTGTCAACAGTATCTGTATTCCATTCTCGCTCCCCTTTGAGGAATGAAGCATTTATTTCCCCATCTGCTGGGAGCACTGCAGGCAGACAAGTCTCAGTGCTCAGACCCCTTTGGGGATTCCTTCAGTAAAAGGGAACCACCCTGCCAAACATCACACCCCCTTCCCAGGATGGCCTGCATCCAGTTTCTTGCCTCAGCTGGGGAGATCTCTGAAGGGTCAGGCTATCTTCAGACCACCCTGGTCAACTGAGGCTTTCTGTAGACTACATTGCCCCTTAAGTTTTCCTCAGCCTAATCCTGCTTCCTTCCCTTCTTTTCCACAGATTGTCTCAACAGCACCCCCCAACAGACCTCCTGCACAATAACCTCCATTTTGGAGTCAGTCACAGGGAACCCAAGTTGTGAACATTTTCTTTTGCTTCTCTTTACAGAACTGTAAAACTGTGTTTTGAGTTACATAACAGTGCCAGAACAGACGTAATAGTGCTTTGGCAGTCATGTTCCTTTTGCTTCTCTTTACAGAGTAAAACTGTGTTTTGATGAGTTACATAACAGTGCCAGAACAGACGTAATAGTGCTTTGGCAGTCATGTTCCTCTGTTGCCTGTTCTTCCCTTGAGGAGCTACTGTTACACTGACATCAATACTACGTACTTCCACAGGGCACAGAATCACGAAAAAACAACGGAAACAGCTACAGCAAATGTTAAGATAGTTTCTTTCTCATTTTTAAAGTGTTGAGCGGCTATATCTTAAATGTTTGCCCTCACTGCATGTACCTGAGCCCTCTTTCCTTGCCAAGAGGACGTTATTTAAAAGAAATTTAAAGAACATATGGGCAGTCCCCTCCTCTCTTCAATGCACCTCCCCACCATCAACATCAACTCACCTCCACATCCCACGTCGGGTAGTCCCTGTTTGCTGAATTCCTCACTTTCTGACCCAACTCTTCCTTCTTGAGCGATGATCAATTAGGCCCATAAGAATTGTGGGAAAAGAACACAGGTGTTTGTTCGTTGGTTTTCTCTGTAATAGGTCCAGAGGACTTACCACTTTATTGTGAGTTTTAATGGCAGCACGGATTAACAAAGAAAACTAAACGAGTTTAAATGCCCTATTTATCTATTCATGTTCACTTTTTCAAACACAGTTGTTTTATGTTTTTGAAAAAGTGAATATGAAACCTGCCTTAAAATAACGTTTAAAATGCTGTATTTTTCCAAATGTATTAATACTAAAATTTTTTATTTAAATCACCTTGACTGCTAGGAAACGACGAGTTTTAATTAAAGCACTGGAGAGACCAAGGTGATACTTAAGATGAGAGATAAAGCAAGCATACCTAGGGCAACTTGTTTTCTACCTATTCAAGGATCAGAGCTTGTAAGGAACAAGAAAAATCCTCATTTGTCTCAAACATTGCTTTTTCATTAGCTCATAACAGAAGAAAAAGCCACATTTTTGGATAAGTGCAAATTCACAAGCAAAGCTAAAAGGTCACAACTTCTATCATTTAATTCATTTAGAAGGAAAATGCTCCAATTAAAGTAAGAATGGTTCAGTCAGAAAACACTAGCCTGAGACTCATCCAGCAGACGAAGTATGGAGAGCATAATTAACCAATTAAATACTCATTTCCAGGGAAGCACCCAGCTGAAGTAGTAAAGCTAGAAGGGGCTATTCAACAGACTGTCTTTTTCTATTAGACATTAAAAGTTGATTTAATAGTTCCAAGTTTATGCCAAAAGACTTATGGAAGAAATGCTTTTGCCATATAGCTTTTTTTTTTTGCGGTACGCGGGCCTCTCACTGCTGTGCCCTCTCCCGGTTGCGGAGCACAGGCTCCGGACGCACAGGCTCAGCGGTCATGGCTCATGGGCCCGATCCTTCCGGACCGGGGCACGAACCCAGTTCCCCTGCATCGGCAGGCGGACTCTCAACCACTGCGCCACCAGGGAAACCCTAGCCAAGTAGATTTTAAGCTACGTTATATTGTTAATTCTGTCTCTGAATATAAATCGAAACCTAAATGAGTCACTTTTATTTATGCAGAAATGTACCTAGATAATATGTTTCTAGTAAATTAAGTAAAAAGTAGTATTATTTTTATTATCATCTCAAGTTAGATGTTTGAGTTAAGTGGCTCAAATGATGTTGAGGAAAATTGTCAGCTTTAAAAATGCAGGCTAATCAGTGAAAAGCACTCCATTGTTTTCTGGTAACCATTAATGCAAACTGCTCTTCTACTGGGAAAAGAAGTAGTAAGCTTTTACGAACTAATACCTAGGTTGATATTAACTGAAGAAGTCTAAACTTCAATAGCATGCAAATAAAATATAATTTTTCTGAGAATATCATGGAGAGATATAAAAAATCCGCTGTATCTTATGGCTACTTCTTTGAAGTTTTCAAAAGTGATCAAAAATAATCAATGAAGCTTCAAAATATTTAATCTCATTGCCAAACACTTTTCTGTCAGATGCTGCCGTTTCCCCAACTTCCTAATCAGCTTCACTCTCTGAACCTCTGTGATCGAAATGTTTGCTTGATTACTGATTCACGTACCTCAATTGTAGGGGTTCAGAACAGGCATCTCCAGGATGTGCCACCTTGGCACTATGGATTATTTTGAGCTAAAAAGCTAAATAAGAGAATCTACTGCCCCTCCCTTAACTATCTAGGAGAATTTAAATTGGGGATTTTTCCCAGAAAAAGAGTTATTACCAGAGATAAATTTTATCTAATTGGCCCCATCTATATATGGCAGGGCAAACATCTAATTAACAAACATCTGCTCTTCTTCTTATCTTCCAGTGAATGATTCTTCTGTCCTTGGAAGACTCAGGCCCCTATCCCATTTCTTATCTCAGAATGGCATATATATCTTATTTTACCTTTCTGTCCTTGAGCCTCTCATGCATGTGGGGTCTCTGAATCTTTCATGTATGTGGCATTCTCATACATACAAAATTAAATTTGATTTTCTGCTGTTAATCTGTTTCATGACAATTTAATTCTTAGACCAGCCAGAAGAACCTAGAAGGGTGAGGGGAAAGGTTTCTTCCTCCTAGCAGTCATCACTCTATAATGTCTTTAACATTGGTAGTCTCGTTTTTTTTACTGGTAGTGTCATTTTTTCCCCAAATGTCCTTACTGTTCTAATAAACACATTTTATTGGAATGGCTTGTAATTACCATGAGCAATACAAATTTGACTAATGCTCCCCACCTTTGAACTTACATATTTACAGTCTTTTTTAAAAAAGTAAAATGTTGCAGAAACAGGGCTCTAAGAAGAAAATAATTTAAACATGGCAAAAGGATTAAGATCACAGGAAATTAACTAATAAAAACTCTAAAATATTCTCTTGTTTACTAATATCTTCATTCCCTTACAAGTACCAGCTCATACTTATATGGATTTTATCCTCAAAATAGCTTCTTCTAGGCATAGTTATATAGCACTTTAGTTTATTAAAGTAAATAAAAATTTACTGCAGCTTTACTTATAACTCCTAACTGTAGCCTACTAAAGTTGTCAAATAATATATTTAGATAACAAAAAACATGCTTATTGAGAAAGATATTATATCTGCCATTATCAGTGCATAATAATTTTATAAAAAGGACAACACAAAGTTAAATGATTGATTGCAAAAGGATTTGTTTAATAATCCCAAAGTAGTTCAAGAAACATCAGAGAAAAAAAAAAAAGGAAACATCAGAAAAGTTCGAGAAAATCATAAATAAAAAAAGCTTTTAATTTAAAATATATAAGGCTATAAGCATTTTCATTTAAAAATATCTATTTTTACATGTGATCTTCTCTCCTCTTTTTACAATTTCTACAACCTAAAAATAGACATTGCTTTGTTAAATATCTGTTTCTACTAGATATGGACTATTTCTTAGTAGAAGTTCAATATGTATTCATTGACAGTGATGAGAACTACTCAGTTTCTTGAAGTCCATGTGTTTGATACACATTTCTCTGGATACACACTGGATATAATTCAGCTTTGCAAAGATCAGATGACTCTAGAAGGGTTCACGCTCAATCTCCTGGATCCCTGGAGCAGCAAAAGGCCCACCAGCAGAAAGAGCAAGGCACAAGAAAGCCACCTGGGGAGCAGTACAGTTTAGGTCTAGGTAGTTACAGCCTGAGTAATAGCAGGGTGCTTGCTATGGGTGCAATTTCGTTTTCTAGGCCTCCGGAGCCGGCAACAAGCAATAGATCAGACTAGCCACCAAGGAAATACTCCTGTTACACAGCCCTACATATGGCAAGAAAGGCAAAAATAACCGTGGATAGGAATCAATCTCTTTTATGGCATCCACTGGAAAACCAAAGCAACATCATATGGTACAAGACTAAGTGACCCACCTTGGGAGAAATGCAATCATATCAGCTCTTTGAAGCATGAAAACAGCTCAGTGGATCTTTGGTTGAATGATACGTGGCTCCTAAGTATTCTGTTGGGAGAAGGATATCTCATCCATGAGTGAAATGCTTTGCACCATTATTTTCTAGATTGAGTTGTGGAAACAATGCTGTTTCAGTTTACTCTCTGTGAAATGGGTTTAAAAAAGAATATATGCTCATTTACATATGTTTGGTATTCAGTTGCTAATGTGTCAGTATTCTTTGCAAAAGACACTCATTTCATTTAATGAATTCCGTTTTTACAAAGGGGTTGAGTCTATTGAATACTTAACATTGAGTTAGCTTAACTGAGGAATTATGCATCTAAAATTCATTTTCTTACAGAGAATGACTGTATTTCAATTTCTCAGTGTTAAGCAGGCATGTATCCAATAAAAAAATCAAACAAGTAAAACTGGGTAAGGTGAAAATAAATTTAATCTGAAACGTTCCCAATGATTACATTTTGGATATCATAACCACATGTACATTATAAAAAGAATAAACCCTCTTACTGTAATTGTATTAACATCTATGCAACAGGCGAACATGGGAGGAAAGCTAAAGGCCCCGTGAAATCAGCAAAGAGATGATTTTACCTCTCCTCCATTCAAAGCCATGATTGAGGCCAATGAGGATGTGTTCAACTGTTCTGTCCACTGAGATGATTAGGGAATGTTATGTAGAATTCCAGGGAATCAAAGGGGCAGAGTGCCTTGGATAAGCAAAGTGAGCCCCAATGACTTAAAAGTGTCTAGGGTAGTAAATGGAGAGTAGAAAGGATTGGAATGATGATAGATATATTTTTCAGACCAGTAGAAATGTCCTCTGTACATGTAACACCTCTCTCTGGTGTTAAGGGTCAATAAGTAACAGTGTTATTTCCTCAATTTTAACACTTAGGGACATGGTTGTAATAACGAAGAGAATAACCATCAGGGGAAAAAGAACCACAAAAATAAAGTAACTTGGTTCTATGCAGAGGTGATACTTCTACATTTTTGGCAAAGAGAGAAGTCAAAGGAAGGACTGATGGTGTGTATGTTCTTCAATTATTTTACAAAAGCTTGAAGCAGCTGGATATTTGAGAATTACACAGTCATTGCTACCAGATTTTCTGTATTTGGGGACAGCTGTAGTCAAGGCAGCTGATCTAGTAACCTCTGTCTCTACAGCTCAGGTGAGATATGTCAAAGGGTTTCCAAGCCCAATATCATTCCTTGTTCTGAGTTCTACAACCATACATTTATGTTATGTCCATTTAAATTATTGGAAAGTAAACAAGAAAATCCCAGCAGCTAGTAGGTACTAACTGCCTCTGTTGGATACTAGAACATTAGACATCATGGTAATCTAAGTGGTTTCAGAATAATTGGGTGGTCTGTTCCTGATAACAGTCAAACAAAAGATAATCTTATTGTGAATAAAACTAAGAAGGTTTATACATTTTTCCAACCATAATCACAAGAAATATGTTGGGGGGGGCATTAAAAGGCTTGCACAGAAATATTCAGAAGTATTTTGAGGCATCAGCACTGGAAAACCATTCTTAAGCTTAACTGTATTGGGAGTAGCCTCGCATCCAGCATTTTGGTATTGTAGGGGAGTAAAATTTGCCACCCAAAAATGTTTCTTTGGCATGTGGATTATTTTGAGCTGAAAATAATCAAGGCCCAAAAAAACTCAGATAGAAACTTTGACTTTCCCCTAAATTCTTAAAAGAATTTAGATAGAGGTCCTATTCCAGGAACAGAGCTATAACCAGAGATATCTGCAAAGAATATGGGTGAGGTGTGGTGGGTGAGGTGTGGTGGGCGACACTTGGCAGGGCCTAGAATTCAGATTCCAATCTGTGTCCCATTGCCTCTGCAAGGCCCCCAAACACTGGTTTACCAAACAGTTTCTTTTCCATCTCCATGTCAATTGCCTTCCTTCCCTTTGAAATCCCAAACCACTACCTTCAACATACACTTTGTCTTTACCTAAAGATGGTATTTAAGGTGTAGGGTTTTGGCCATTTTGGTGAGTTACTCAGTTATCCTGAGTCTCTCCCATGTATACCTGTTATTAAACTTTTGTTTGATTTTCTTCTATTAATCTGTTTCATGTCAATTTAATTTTTAGACTAGCCAGAAGAACCTAGAAGTGTAGAGGAAAATTTCTTTCTCTCCAACAGTATCCACCTGAAGTTTAGCAGTGGCAAAATCGATAAGAAACATCAAACACAATTTACTTCAAAGATGAAACTTCATCTCACAAAGAGACTAAACCCATTATTACTACATATCTTTGTGTAGTAATAGTAGCAGAAGGAAGAGCAGGAAGGAGAGGAGAAGTAATGGTATAACATTAATGATAACAATAATAATAAGCAAATCCAGGCACTATTTTAACCACATCATGTGTTAATTCATTTAATTCTCTGCCTGGACTGCAGGAACTACTATTGCACTTTTTCAAATAAGAAAACTTGGGCAAAGAGAATAAATAAATTGCATAATATGACAGAGTTACATTGTGTCAGAGTTGGGATCTGAACCTTGGCATTCTGATATCAATGTCTCTAGGAAAGTGCATGATCTGGCTCAGATGTGGGGAGATGAGCAGAGAATGAGGGCTTCAATGTGAGTAGAGACAGATCCCAAGATGTCGCAAAACTGGCTGATAACCTGAAGTTACTAGAAACAGTGAAGATGGACTCAAAGTTAACAGTCGTGATAGCTGTCAATTACTTCTATATGATGATTTTGACCAGGATTTGTTCTTAGCACAAATTTGTATCTACCTACTGTTACTCTGTGTTGTTTATTAGTCATTGTCACAATCCACCGAGTTTTTGAGCTAAAAAAATTAGAAAGTAAAATTACAGTTTACTAGATGTCACACAATTGTTTAATTTAAACTCTAACACAAAGCTGACATTTGTGTGTGTGTGTGTGTGTGTGTGTGTGTGTGTTTGTGGCTTACTGCATCTTCTTAAAATATACTCTCTGCAAAGTATACTTCTAAATCATATTCTGAAATTTAAGCAGTATAAGTTCCATTGACATTAATGGAAACTGCCCTGTTGAAACACAAGATGATGTCCTGCAGTCTCAGTGACCAATATGGCTTATAATATATTGATTCACTCATTTCTGTATGAAGCTGCATCAGAAGAGACAACTAATGCACTGTTTTGCCTAGTTATATTATTTTCTGCTTCAGGGTTAAGGACATTATATATTAGCCATGATTCTATGGTCATGGAGTAAATATAGAATTTAATCAATACAAAATCAAATTCTGAAGTATAAAGCTACTAACATGCAATGTTTCCTTTCAGGTCTACAGATAAAAGAAGCTTTCCTTGAACACTTCTACCTTGCTTAAGAGCTGCCCAGATTTCTGTATTATCTTTCTCTGTTCCTAGTAGTTGTAAAATTGTATTCATTAAGACACAAATTGCTTGTAATACATTAATAGTGATTCAAGAAATCTATTCGACTGTTTTTTTACTCTATTCCATTTTTAAAAGGAGATGTAATTAATTTTCTCCGAGGGATATTAAATCAAATACATATAGAAAAATCATTAGAGTACTAAGATTGCAGTCAGGCACACCAACAAGTATGTAGGTTGAATGTCTTAGCTGAGAATTAGATGGACTGGGAAGCATAGTGTTAGGCATTTCATTAAATCTATTTCTAGAGAGAAAATTGTTTTAATGTTAAATACACCTGTATGAACCTTCTAGGTCTATGAATGTCAAATCCCTCAGTATAGCATGAGGAGAGGTGAGTGGAAGATGGAAGAAGAGATGGAGTTCAACAAGTCTCTGTTGCTAAGAGTACGGCCCAAGGCCATAACCCTGTTCCATACACAGGATTGATTTTAGGGAAACCTTAGAGAAAAAGACCGAGAACTTTATTCCTGTAATCCATATTTATGTCTTATTCCAAGTTTCTTCTGCATTCCAGTCAGTGAATTCACACATTTTAAAATATTAATTAAGGAACTTAGTAAGCCTATTTGTTGAACAACCACAACACAATGATTTCTTATGCTGATAACTGAACTGTGATGGATTCAAAATACCAAGTTAAAAAAAAAAACAGTAAAAACATTAATGGAAACATAATTTTCAACAGTAAATCCACTTTCTTGATAGTTGCCTACCGTATTCATTTATAGCTAGTGGGAAGCAGCCACATAGCACAGGGAGATCAGCTCAGTGCTTTGTGACCACCTAGAGGAGTGGGATAGGGAGGGTGGGAAGGAGACGTAAGAGGGATATATATATATATATATATATATATATATATATATATATGTGTGTGTATGTATAGCTGATTCACTTTGTTATAAAGCAGAAACTAACACACCATTGTAAAGCAATTATACTCCAATAAAATGTTAAAAAAAAATGTCGATTTGTGTATATTGATATTAACCAAAAGATTCTTAAAGGTACCCTAAAAACAGGGAGACACAGTTTTCCAGTGTTTTGGGGTTGGGATGACGCTGTTGAAAATGTATATATAGTCTTATTCAGTAAGGGATTTCAACCCTAATATAGCCCTGTTGTAGATCTGCTTATGTGTGCATGAATTAAATATCTATTAATGTATGCCTAAACTACTGAGATTGCAACACAGTTTCTCTATCTGTGGTCATAGGGCATGGACGTTAAAAAAAGATACGTATTTGATCCATTCAGGACACATAAAAAGTTTTTTAATTCAATTTCTTCAATAGTGTTTCCTAAGAGGATATACATTTAATAGAAGAGACTTAAAAAAGTTATTTAAAGAGTACTTAACAAATTGCCTTGGGTCATTCGTTTTTAGTGCTTAATGGCTATCCAATCTAAATACTTTGTCATTCATATTATGTAAAAAATTCTCTATGCATGGTTGAGCCAATTTATTCTTATCTCTCACTGAGAAAAGAAAATCTGCATTCACAATGTATCTGGAGACCCTTCCACTTCTCAAATGCCCCACGTGAAACAGATGTATTTTCTCCATGTAGTCATAGTTCAATAATTCTCTAATTCCAGCAAGTTATTTTCTAATTTAATTTTCTTTAGAATTATTTTTATGGGTATAATATATACTCTTTAATAATTATTTAAATACAGTTTATTTTTAAAAATTAATATCTAGCATAGTCTCTTCTATGAAAAATCACAAATCCACAAGGTTTATCTAAAGGATGTGTCTAACATTCTCCCATGTTTATAGGAACTATTGCCAGTCTCAAGGAAAAAAGTGTCTTCTCTCCTGAACACAAACTAATATGTACAAACCAAAATCACATCCAATTAAGAGAATGATGTGTCAGTTTCAGACAATTACTTTACTCTATTCTTCTAGCTAGCAAAACCTGATAACTGAAGCTCTCCCCTTTTTGCTACTCTACTTCTATCCCTCCGTAGCTATATGTCTCAATACTTATTGGCTCAAATTTCTTAATAAATTATCTTTTCATATATAGTAAAGTAATAATAACTTTTAAATGAAAGAAAACAAATTTTTAGGATATAAACATGCTTCCAAAAAAACTGTCTTAACCTTTAGGCTCTATATAGTATAAGAGCGACTCCATAATGAATGGGTTCCTAGTTACTTGTAGCTTCCAGAGTGGATCAATTCAATGACCTTACAATAACTATTTGAAGGGTGTGCAATAAGTAATTTTAAGAAGATAAGAATGATGCCATGGAGTTCTCAACTGAGTGGTGTGTGTGTTTATAATCAGAGGAAAGGTTGAGAGGGGTCAGAGAATGGATAAGACCTAAACAGGCAAAGTTGTCTTAACTTTACTATTTTTATGTCATATGTAGATATTCTCCTGTTTATATGCAAATGCCTATCTTCCTTAATGTGGTTTTGCAAGCATTTGGCTTGGAAGAAAAAGAGGAGAGATTATGGGAAATTAGAAGAAAACGTATAGTCAGTCATTTTGTGTGTCATGCTACGTACTAAATGACATATGCAGCATACTCATTTTAATACAATGATCCAATGAGGCAAAGACTATTCACAATTGAAAATCTGGGGTCTAAAAACTCTTTTCAGCAGTCTCACACCCTTTTGCCAACCTATCTGACTTGGAGGTCAGACACCCCATTCAACCTTTAAAATATAAAGTGACATTTCTGAGTTTCCTTAGTTCTCTTTAGAAAACATGAAAAACTTTTTCTTAAGAGAAAAGATTCAGATGGAAGACATATTTTGTGATCCTGTTGAAATTGATCTAAGACTAAATGAAGCTGATTTTCCTGTGTGCATCATGGAATTCCTTTTTTTTACTTAACAGACACAGTTGACAGTCTCAACATTTATTAATTTTATTTCTCTCACAACTAAGAAATTATATATTTTCTAACATATGTTTCCAGGATGGTCTTTTAATAACAATAATATAAATAACAGTCCTGTCTCTTCCTTTATAGTTGTTACAGCACAAATCCTTTAAACCTCAGGGTTGGGTTATTATCAGGCTTGAAAAGGAGGGTCATTTTCCCAGTCCCCAAATCACACACTTGCATCATTTCCTCAGCAGCCTTAAGTAAAAATCACTGCGTGAGTATGAGCTACACAAGCTGGGGCTTACGGGACATATAATCAGGAACAAACAAGCTGTTCTGTACTGATAAAACATGTTATAATAGGAGTTTGATGAAAACCTCAAGGTTTCTTGCAGAGACTTCAGAGATATGGGATTCTGGGCTGATAACCATAAGTGCCAGAAAGCAAGGGAAGGGAAAAGAGCATGTATCTTTTTTGTCATGTCCAGTATTTAAACATCTTTGCCACAGTCATCTTTGCTGCAAGCATTTTTGCCGTAAACAATTTTTGTCACATACTTAATTGGCTACAAGGCAATTTTGTCATAAAAGACACAATAATTGG
Source organism: Physeter macrocephalus (assembly GCF_002837175.3). Taxonomy (NCBI): domain Eukaryota; kingdom Metazoa; phylum Chordata; class Mammalia; order Artiodactyla; family Physeteridae; genus Physeter; species Physeter macrocephalus. The sequence goes on along the minus strand of NC_041224.1, from coordinate 124,628,757 downwards.
TTGATAGTTTGGCTTCAACTGGTTATTGTCAGCAATGCTACTGATGGCTTTATGGAGCTGACAGATGGTGATAATTTGCCCCAGCAGTCTTTTTTGTTGTTGTTTTTTGAAACTCATTACATTGGAAGAGAAAGAGGTAGAGGGCCTCGAAGGTGCAGAGTTGAACCCACATTATTTCCTATAGAAATTTAGACCCTCTATCAATGGACATGTGACAAAATGCTAAGAACAAACAACAGTGTGGGAGGCTTTCACAATGCCATATTAAAATATGCACACTAGTATTTGGAAATTGATACCTCTCTTAATGAAGGAAGGAATTTTAATTAGAAAGTGTGATGCCAACTGAGGAGGAGAATCAACAAGGAAAAAAATGTGTAACTCTACGAACCAAAGACTTCAAAGACAGGTGCTTAGATACAAGACACAAAGTAAAATCAGTTATTTGCAAAATATTGTCATGAATCTACACTTATTCTAAATGTATTGAAATATTTGTATTTTGCAATAAAGTCTTTTTAATTTTGTCATTCATTTTCATGTTTCATTAAGTCCTTTCTTATTTTATTAATGCCTCTCTTTTATTTTTTTGTTCTTTGTCTTTATGGTAAATCTGCCTAATGGCTCATTAGTTATGCAGCAAAGATGTCTATGGCAAAGATGCTTATGGCAAAAGTACCTATAACCTGTGTTGTCATAACTCTCTTTTCTCAATAGGAAACAGATGGCAATAAATAAAATATAAGGTGGGTGTATCCTGAAGTATACTTTTCTGACTACTGCTCTTGTATTTCCTACTACACAACACTCAAGAATTTCCTGGATTCTACCTTTCCCATCATGAAATTCATGTTCAGGTTCATGGATCATTCACACTCTACATTTTGTGACCTTCCTGGGAATCCTAACAACGAGTCCTTATTTTTGCATCTATTTAATCATTGCTCCAGGTTTATCCTCAGCATCATTCAGAATATGTGAGAATAAGAAAAGGTACAGAAAGAAAAGTAAGGATGTATTTTAAATGCATTTAATTTCATCTGCAATGCCACAAATCCTTTCATCTTGAGGAGTCACAATTTAATCTAAATATAGAATGTACCTAAAGCTTTAAATCCGATAATTATAAAGAAGGAATCCCATCTCAGAATATCTATGGATATTTTGCTCTTTCTGATACTAATAGAGTGTTTGTCAGACTATCCTACCTCCCTAACTAGAAAGAAAATACGATGGGTAGAAAAAAGTAAAATAAGTTGCTAGTTTAGCAATGATTAATTCATCCATTAAATAAGAGGTACATTTACCTATGGTGACAAGGGAAACACCAACATCCAAATGATGAGTAGTGTTGGTATATGCTGATTCAGAGAACATAGCAGCCAATGGCTGCTATCAGAGAAAAGATGAGTAAAGAGTAATATTTTGAGGATTATAGCTTTCTGTTTTTTTAATTAAAAATACATATAAAATTGAATTTGTTCTTCATAGAGAAGAAATAATCAAACTGGCATAGAATTACAAAAATATATACTAAGTAGTCTTTAGAAAAACTTTAAGACTTTCTATTAAAACCTATATATATACATCAATTTCTTAGAAATAAAGTACAGAACTAATAACAAATAGTGTTAGAGTATTTAGGGATAACATTTGTGTACCAAAATTATGAAAAGTAAAAAATAGAAGCGAATGTTAGTATAGGTATGATTGTATCTTAAGGCCCATTTTCTTAAAATAAAGGCTCAAATAACCTAGAACAAAAAAATAAGCCAGCCAGGGGGAAAAAATAAACAATTAACTCTTAAAATAATTGACCATAAATTATCAGTTACCACATTTTCTGCCCCCTAGTGTAACCAATATATCACATTCTTAGCTCAATTATAAAGTATATCTTCTACTTTCTTTCAGTTGTATAAGTATTACATTATTTATAATGCTGTTAGATTTACCATATCTCAAAAAGTAAAAACTACGTATAATAATAGAACATTAGTGATTATAATTAGTATCACTATGCTTAGGTACACAATCAGTTTTCACAATTCTTTTTAAATTTTGAACATTAGAACATTAGTGATTATAATTAGTATCACTATGCTTAGGTACACAATCAGTTTTCACAATTCTTTTTAAATTTTATTTTTATATATAATGGGAAATAGTGCAATACTGTATCTTCTGAGAGATCAATATGTGTTCTATTTGTGGCTCTTACTAGTTAGTTTTATTTGTAGTAGTTGTATTAGTAATAGCAACAGTAGTTAGTTTTATTTGTAGTAGTTGTATTAGTAAAAGCAACAGTAGTATGCTTCTTTTTCTGTTGATGAGAGAAGGATACTTGTGAAAGATATTTATACATGACATTTTAAATTTCACATTTTGAATTGCTAGCATAATTGATTTTGTTATTACAATAAACAAGAATGATTGTTCAGTGAAATGGAAAAAAACTTAAATTTGCTACAGTATTCACATGGGTATGTGTAGATATAGAGATTTCTCAGATATATGTGTATTCACATGTATGAATGTGAATAGAAACTTTTACAGAAAGAAAATATTTGTTCGAAAAACTGAAGACAATAATCTTTTCATATGGAATTTCCTTCATTACCACAGTCTGGAGCTGTAGGCAAGTTATGATTATCATAAGAAGCACATTTTTGCATTTCTTGACTGTAATGGTTTTCCAATTTCCAGCTGCCACACTGTTGAAAGCCTCATTCCCTGTTGCCTTCCACAGTAAATCATGCCCGATTGCTCAGCACCAAGCTCTATAATTTGAATCTCTGGGCCAAAACATTTACTAATGATCACTCTTGCAAACAGAAATAATCAATAGAGCTTACAATTGCTGCACTGGTCTGGTTTTTAAAAGCAAGCTGCTTTTCTGCAGCTAATAATGTTCCATTTTAAGCAAATACAATCTTTTCCTTGGCCTTTTCCTCTAAAAATTAATTTGTGCCTCTATAATGCAGTCACAATTAATTTTTTTTAAAAAGACGTGCTCCTCAGAGATAAAAAGTGAATTGAATTCCATAGATAAGATGTTAATACTGAAATAAAAAGCTCAAAAATAAAAATTTTGAGCACCACAAAAAGTCTAAAGGAGACTTTAGACTTTTTGTCTATTGTTTCCATTCAGTTAATAAAAATTTTCCCCCTTTTAAATTTTTTTCCAAATGTTTTCCTATTTTCTTTTATAGTTTTCATCTTATTTTCTTCAATAAAATATCAGCTTTCTTCTTGTATATAGCATATAATAAAAGGCCTATCAACCATCTGAAAGACTACAGTGTATTTAAATGAAAGATTCTGTCCTATTTTTAAGGGTCCATTCAATTAAAAGACAGCTGCTATCACTATTATGGGTTAAAGCCTGTTAAATGCCTTCTGATCCTGAAAAGATCAAAGTAGTTACGTGCTTCCTCTTTGTTCCCTGACTTGACTAATGCTGACACTAAATGTGCCATTGATTAGGACACTGTCATTATAGGGACAACATACTAATCAGCTGATTGTTAATGGACATAATTAGATCATTCACATTCCTACATTAAATATAGGAAAATTCTATTCCCATGATTTCCTCCAGAAATTTACTTAATTCATTCTTATTTTTATGTGCTTTACAGACTGAAAATTGCCATACAAATAGTAAATTTCTCCTTTATGCCAACTTTCTTTCAACAACAAATTTCAAAAGCAAAAGGAGCAATGAGTTAAAGCTACAGGCAATATTTTTTGAGAAGCATGCCATCACTTAAAGGTAAATAAACCATTTTAAACCAAAATGTGGTAATATCTTTCCAAAAATCTGGAGTGGGACTATAATGCCATGAAAATTATTTTTTCTCAACATTCCAGGTATCTTTTAGTTACTTTTAAATTATAATTTTGCCATTTAATCCATCAGTAAAACTATAGTATAAAATTGAAAGGAATTTTATAACACCAGGTTTTCTCTAACAACCTATTTCCATCAAAGATCCCTATTTTGACCTCAAACCATTTATACCTTAATATCACAGATCATACAAAATTAGACATGAACATTCGAGTTACTCCACATGAGCTGCTTATATTTGAATTGTTTAAAAGTTAGAAGACTTTTCAGAAAGAGAAAAACAAATACTGTATTCTAATGTGTATATATGGAATCTAGAAAAGTGTTACTGATGGACCTAGTGGCAGGGCAGGAATAAAGACACAGACATAGAGAATGGACTTGAGGACCCGGGGAGGGGGAAGGGTAAGTTGGGACGAAGTGAGAGAGTGGAATGGACATATATACACTACCAAATGTAAAATAGTGGGAAGCAGCCGCATAGCACAGGGAGATAAGCTCAGTGATTTGTGACCACCTAGAGGGGTGGGATAGGGAGGATGGGAGGGGAGCTCAAGAGGGAGGGTATATGGGGATATATGTACAGATATATCTGACTCTGTTGTACAGCAGAAACTAACACAACATTGTAAAGCAATTATACTCCAATAAAGATACATAAAAAATTTTAAAAAAGAGAAAAAAGTTCAAAAAAAACAAAAAGAAGACTTTTAATGAGATATTATCTCTGCCAACTAGTATCTTGGTTTATCTAACTCTGTGAACATAACAATGTCAAGACATGCTTGGAAACTAAAAAATACATCTAGGAATATTTTATATATTGCACTGACATACTATTTTATTTCCTTTTTTTTTTAATTTCTTTTTCTTTTAACATCTTTATTGGAGTGTAATTGCTTTACAATGGTGTGTTAGTTTCTGCTTTACAACAAAGTGAATCAGTTATACATATACATATGTTCCCATATCTCTTCCCTCTTGCATCTCCCTCCCTCCCACCCTCCCTATCCCACCCCTCTAGGTGGTCACAAAGCACAGAGGTGATCTCCCTGTGCTATGCGGCAGCTTCCCACTAGCTATCTAATTTACATTTGGTAGTGTATATATGTCCGGTCTGTGTTTTATTCCCGTCCTACCCCTAGTCTCTTCATGACATTTTTTTTCCTAGATTCCATACATATGTGTTAGCATACGGTATTTGTTTTTCTCCTTTTGACTTACTTCACTCTGTATGACAGACTCCAGGTCTATCCACCTCAATATTTCTCTCAATCACTGCTTTGGGAATAAAGCAGTAAAAAAGAGTTTTGAGTTCCTACAGCCATGCTTCCCATCTCAAACACACACAATAACTTCATACATTATCTTAGTTAACCCATACAATAATCTTGGAAAGTAGACATTATTATTCACAGTTTACTTTAATAAAACTAGGGTTCAGACTTTAAATTACTTGCCAAAAGACACAGAATCAAAATACCAAATCCAGTCCTAGAATTTAAGCTCAGCACTCTCCATTGCCCAGTATCTTGTCTTCCTAGTCGAACAAGCTGCATTCCCAAACAATATGAGTCAGATTGTCTACATAGTACATGAAGTGGGTCCTGGTTATAACAGCAAACATTAATCCAATAGGAATAGATAACCACATTGCATAAGCCCCTTTGCATTCACCACAACTTCAAAAATATCGAAATTAATAGACTACTTTAGATTTTAGTTTTCATAGCTGTGAGTACATGTATCTGTAGCCAAAAGGCCAAGGACTTTTTAGAATCTCCTAGAACAGAGGTATTTAAAAGGATTTTATATGTTAAATAATAAAATTAAGACTCATTTTTGCATAGTATAACAGTCATTCTTATGGGAACCAATGAACATCAAATGACCTGGCAAGAAAAAATTTTAATGTTATACTATTTTTAATTTTTATTGCTGATATAAAAGTATAAATATTAATATAAAACTATTTATGGAAGAGAATAGTCTCAATAACCTAATATATTTTATAACCACTATAATTGTATTTCTGAATATGTTTTTAATGTTTATTGATCAGTTACTGATATGATGAATTTCTTTGGTGGGACTGTTGTGCTTGTGGACATATTTAAATGAGGTATTTTAAATAATGTATTTTTCATACATATATTTTGCAGTTTACCAGTTTTACTGGGAAAATAAAGTCAAGTAGTCCTCCAGTCAAATGGAGAAGACTGTTTAAAAAATGATGTAAGCAAAGAGGCATATTCACTGAAGAACTTAAGGTGATTTCATTATAGCCATAAACCTTTAACCCTGAAGAGGAAAAAACAGACTTGAAGACTATATCTACAAAAAATACGAGGAATCCAGTTGACAAGTTCTACTTGAAATATAATTAAACTCACCTGTGGCACAGTAGCTTAGCAACTGATGCAAAAAAGTGATGTTTAAAACTGGTAAGATTTTGTTGTTTAAGGATGTGCATATAGTTAACACAACTGTACTGTACACTTAAAAATTGTTAAGATGGTAAATTTTATGCTATGTATGTTTTATAAAACACTTTAATAAAGAAACTGATAAGATTTCAGTGTTTTCAAATTGATTTTAAAGATGGAAACAACGTAAGAATCTAAGATTAACCCAAATTAAGAAACAAATCCTAGCTCAAGATTATTCTTAGCATGCTTAGTAAATAGTTATGACATTATTTTAACAAAGTTTACAAGTGTAAATGCATTTAACACAGAATCAATAACAAATGCTGTCAATTCTCATGGTTTACTGTAAAAATATGCACTCTAATTTAATTTGAGTTTTTATTTTTCATGACATTGCAGTATTATTAACAATAGCCAGGACATGGAAGCAACCTAAATGTCCATCAACAGAAGAATGTATAAAGAAGATGTGGCACATATATACAATGGAATATTACTCAGCCATAAAAAGGAATGAAATTGAGTTATTTGTAGTGAGGTGGATGGACCTAGAATCTGTCATACAGAGTGAAGTAAGTCAGAAAGAGAAAAATGTATGCTAACACATATATATGGAATTTTAAAAAGCAATACTGATGAATCTAGTGGCAGGGCAGGACTTGAGGGCACGGGGTGGGGGAGGGGAAGCTGGGATGAAGTGAGAGAGTAGCATTGACATATATACACTAACAATTGTAAAATGGATGGCTAGTGGGAAGCTGCTGCATAGCACAAGGAGATCAACTTGATATTTTGTGACAACTTCGAAGGATGGGATAGGGAGGGTGGGAGGGAGGCTCATGAGGGAGGGAATATGGGGATATATGTATACATATAGCTGATTCACTCTGCTGTACAGCAGAAACTAACACAACATTGTAAAGTGTTTATACTCCAATAAAGATGTGGAAAAAAAACATGGAATATTTTGTTTGAAAAACAAGAGTATCACAATCTAAACAGGACTAACAATGTCATAAATAATAATAGAAAATATAAAGAAAGATATTTAAATGAATCACAGTTTACTTAAAGATTAAAGAACAACAATTCTTTCTTGGGATTTTTATAACACGAGGACCCAAATCATGCCAGTATGGATCCTACAATTTGAATATATTTGATCATCTTAGCTTTTTGTAATATTTTTCTTATAAGCAGCAAACTTCCTGAACATCGTTATTATACTAAATGAAGTAAGTCAGACAGAGAAAGACAAATATCATATGATATCATTATATGAAGAATCAAAAAATGATACAAATTAACTTATTTACAGTATAGAAACAGACTCACAGACTTCTGAAAACAAACTTATGGTTACCAAAGGGGAAAGGTTGGGGGGAGGGATAAATTAGGAGTTTGGGATTAACATATACACACTACCATATATAAAATAGATAATCAACAGGGACCTACTGTATAACACAGTGAACTATATTCAATATTCTGTAATAACCTATATGGGAGAAGAAACTGAAAAAGAATGGATATGTATATATGTATAACTGAATCACTTTGCTGTACACCTGAAACTAACACAACATTGTAAGTCAACTAAATTCTAACATAAAAATTAAATTAAAAAAAAAAGGGACCTCCCTGGTAGTGCAGCAGTTCAGACTCTGCTCTCTCAATGCAGGGAGCCCGGGTTCTATCCCTGGTCAGGGAACTAGATCCCACATGCCATAACTAAAAGCCCGCATGCCACAACTAAAAGATCCTGCATGCTGCAACTAAAGATCCCACATGCTGCAACAAAGATCCCGTGTACCACAAGCTGAAGACCTGGCACAGCCAAATAAATACATAAATAAATATATTTTTTAAAAGAGAATAAAGAAAATAAAAATATGTACCCATAGTATGAGTTGTTTTCTAGGTGACAATATAATTGTTAATAATGAAAGTGTGGTTTTTGTCTCTCTATATTTTTCTTGGCTTTGTACACTGGTTGGAACTTCCAGCACATTATTTACTATAAAAAGAAGGGGTGGGTATCTGTGTGTTTGTACATGAGGTTTTATTTTAAGGACGATTTATGTTTAGGTTTTTGTGATAGTATTCATAGTTGAAATTTTTCTATAGTTTTATTCTCATACAGTTTTTTTCTTCTACTTGTCTGACTTTGTCATTCGTATTATTCTTAACTTATGAGTAAAAGAGTTCCCTCTTCTTCCATTATTTGGAACAATTTATATCATGTAGATTACCTATTTCTGGAAAATTTGGTAGAATCCTTTCAAAAAATCGTGTGCAATTCATGTGTATAAATAGTTAAAGGTCTGTATTGTTTTTATTTTTCCCTATCAAGTCAATTTACATAATTGCATTTTTCTGTGACAACTCTCTTTAAGATTTCAACTTTTTTTTTTTGAATTGAGATATAAATGGCATATAACATTATGTTAGTTTCAACTCAGTATCATACAACTGATTTATAATATTACTTTGTTCTTTAAATTTCTACTATTCTATATATTATTTGTAACTTCCTTCCTCTTTTTTGATCAATCATCCCAGAGACTTTCCTATTGAATTCCATTTATTAAAAAAACAGCTTTGATTTTCACGTATTAATCTCCTTCCATGCCTTTCTATCAATTTATCATGTTGTTCTTCTTGCAACTTTTTAAACTATATACATTAATATTCAGTGTTCCTTACTTTCTAATATACAAATCTAGTTGCATCCTAGAAATACTGAAATGGTATATGTATTCATGTGTCTAATTATTTATGAATTTTCTTCTATAAATTATTTTGAGCTATATTTTTAAATTTCTAAAAGTAAAGCGTTAAGTCCTACCTTTTCTTTATTGAGTTCTAATAACACCATTGAGATAAAAGATCATATTCTGTTAAGCTCATTCATTTAGTCTGTGCTGAAACCTCGTTTGTGTTTTAATACATTGTCAATGTTTCTAAATATTCCATGTATGGTTAAAAAATTGTTTTCCTAATTTTTAGTCCAAGTTTCTACATATGTCCTCTAGATCAGATTTGTTAATTATTTTACTGAAATATTTTGTATTATTGCTCAGTTTTGTCAATTTTCTGTATTTGTTGTGAATGGCATCTATTAAAATACTCAAATCTGATTGTGAAATTTTCAGTTTCCACTTGTCAGTGTTGAAATGTTGGTTTTATAATGTCGATATTTAATTTTAGCGATATACAGGTTCAGAGCAGTTTTATCTTTCTGTGGAATCACAGAAATTATCTAAGTAATTCTCTTTGTCACCAATTTGCATACACATAAATATACAATGGTTTATATACACATATACAAAAAATGTCTGTATATATAGTTTTCTGTATTCAATATTTTATACTCTATTCTATTCTTTATCTCCAAGTATATATTATGCCTAATATACACTGCTACATATTATGATTATATATTATAAATAACATGTATTATTATACATACTTATATAGATGAATTTCTAGCATCTTATTTTGAACTTTGAATTTGATATACCTTTTCTCTTATTTCCCTTTTTGCCTATTTAATTTACAATGTTTGTTTCATTTTCTATTATTTCCTCTACTGCTTGGCAATTAAACTTTGTGTATTTATTTTTGCAATAAGTATGTTTACATTTTCACAGCTATCTTTGACTTTGGAAATTTCTTAATTGAATCACCATCTCTACTACCTTCTTTCTGAATAACAAAGTTAGAGACGTTTCTTTTTAATCAACTCAGTCCTATTTTATTTATCTCCATTTACTTCCAAATTGTTAGTTATTATAATTACTTGTTTATTACAGTTTTTTATTGCTCAGATTTACTCATATACTTAACAAGTAATTTGCACAATATCATTTCAAGCATTCCTTTCTTTCATTTCGATTCATTTTCACTTTTCTATGGGTATATGACTGACAAAACATTATGCTCCTAAAAAAATGTTTTTACCTTATATAGAGCTTATATGTTAACTAAATGAGATATAGAAATTTAAGTTGACACATTTTTACTGGTTATTTTGATGATATCATTCTATTTCTATGGCCTACATTTGAGGTAAAGATTCCTAAAATTAAGTCCAATAATTGTTCCTTTGTTGAAAATCTGGTGTTTTTTCTTATTTTTTGTTAATATTTTTTTCTTACTATTGTTTTGTAGTTTTACTAAATGTGTAAGGATATGACTCGATTTATTTATTCACTTATTTTTTAATTCTTCTCTGGACTCATTTTGTCTTTTCCTGAAGTTTCTGTGCTTGCTTCAGCCAAGAGCTCCCCTGACAATACCATCCTGGGACCACTTTTAATGTTGTTTCCTCATCCTGGAGATTCTTCAATCACAAAGATTCTGAAACTCAGTTTTTGTTTCTTAAGGGAGATACCCACACCTATACCCGCCACCCACTTTCCCACAAGCCAGGGATAAACAACTTTTTGTCTTTTGCCTGTAACAATAGGCAGATATTTTCTGGTTCTTCCTTTCTTGATATTACAAACTTTTAAGTGTTCTAGATTATGCAGTTTCATGTCCTGCTTCCTGTTTGGTTCTGACCAAAAGTCTTTTAACCTGTGCTTGTGTATGTAAACACCCAAGCCCTCATACAACATGGTCTGATGATCATTATACCACCTCTGCTATGACAGTTTGAAACTGCAGTTTCAACAACAGTTCCTGGGCTTGCCACATTTTAACTTTGTTTCATTTTTTATTTCTATCAAATTAGCAGTTTCTAACTGTTCCTGATATTTCTTTGATTTACTATATTAATTGCTATATTTGATTCAGCAAGTCAGGCATTTTTAGCTAAAATATGTGTAAATGTCTTAATCCACTATTCTTCCAGAACCAGGATTGAATAATTTTATTATTACATTATTTATGAATAAAATGATAAATGCCAGTTTACTTCACTTCAAAATTTAGCTGTTTGTGTTATTACTCCAAATGATATTTTTCAATAAAATAAAACCTATGAAGACACTTAAAACATTGGTTTTACTAAATTGATGTGCTATTTAGAACTCATGTAATTTACATTTAAAAATAGCATAGAAACATATTAATAGTGAGAAAGTCATTATAATCTTAATGAATAAACTTTTTAACCTTACTAAAATATTGTCACTAGAGTTTATACTCCATTAGCAGTCATAGATCTTTTCTTCACAATCAAATGATGTTCTTGCTTGTCTTGACAGGAGTGATAAAATTCTGGATGGCTCACGGTATCTGATGTCTCAATGACTTGTTAATTAATTCTACTCATCCCAAACACATCGACTGTATCACTGCTTCATTTCTTCATCGTACTAACTTATCTATTATAACGAGAGTCTCATTATATTTTAGCAGTAAGATATACTGCTACTAATAAAGCTAACATCTTAACAGTTGAGCACTTAACAGAGTGAAGTAAGTCAGAAAGAGAAAAACAAATACTGTATGCTAACACATATATATGGAATCCAAAAAAAAAAAAAATGGTTCTGAAGAACCTAGGGGCAGGACAGGAATAAAGACACAGATGTAGAGAATGGACTTGAGGACACGGGGAGGGGGAAGGGTAAGCTGGGACTAAGTGAGAGAGTGGCATGGACTTACATATACTACCAAATGTAAAATAGATAGCTAGTGGGAAGCAGCCATATAGCACATGGAGATCAGCTCGGTGCTTTGTGACCACCTAGAGGGGTGAGTTAGGGAGGGTGGGAAGGAAATGCAAGAGGGAAGACATATGGGGATATAAGTATATGTATAGCTGATTCACTTTGTTATAAAGCAGAAACTAACACATCATTGTAAAGCAATTATACTCCAATAAAGATGTTAAAAAAAATTAGGGATTTTACAATTGAGCACTTTCAATTGTTTGGACTGTTATAAACATTTTAGTGTTATTAACTTATTTATATTTCACAAAAAACAAAGGAAACATTTTCTGTTAATAACTCCATGTATTAGACAAGGAAACAGAGGTTAAAAGAACTTATGTCACCCAAGTTCACACAGGCAGCAAGTGATATGTTTGCAAATTCAGACACATTGGATTCCAGAGACAGTATCTTGAAAGTTGTGCAGTATTGCTCCACTGTTCAATGCCATGCAATGGCTAGGGATATCTGCAAAAATTACCGTGTAGTTCTAGTTGACCAATCAAGTTACAGGGAATACAAAAAAATAACAAAAATGATAGCATGTTCAAGTTTGAAGGTTACTCTTAAATTTAATAAGAAATGTACAGAATCATAAGAACAAATTATAAACCTTAACTCAAAGACAAAAGAGAAGACTGGAAGAAATCACATTATGTTTCTGGATTGTTTGACTCAAACATATAAAGACATTTCTCCCTCAATTCTTTTATTGATTCATTAAGAAAAATACAAGTTAATTTTAGCAGATAAATGTATAAATAAGTTTTCTACATGAACTTACATTTAAATATGTAGTATAAAGTTAAATAATGTGTCTCAAGAACAGAAAAATTGATATGGCATTAGTCAAATTGATACAATGGAATCGAATGTGTGTGTATGTATGTCAGTATGTATATACAGTATTTGGTTTCTGAAACCTAATTAAAAAAAACAGTGAAGAATGGAAAAATAATTCAGTAAATGGTGCAAAAAAAGACATTTTTTAATTTGAAAACCTAAAAGTATACTCTTCTAGCATTTATGGTGAAACAAATACATATTTCAGATGGAGCAGAATGTTAAATTTCTAAATAATTTAGCAATTTAAAGAAAACATTGTTGAATATTTATTATCAAGATAGAACTCTCTGAGCATAAAAACAAACAAAAAACTATCCAGACAGTAATTGATATATTCAACTACATATAAATTACAACTCCACTATTTGCAAAATATCATATGAAAGTATAAGGCAAATGCCAAGCTTAGGAAATATGTCAATATCCATGATAATGAATTTTTGATATTTTGTCCAATAGTCCCTACAAATCAATGCGAAAAATAATGACTGTCCCAATAAAAATGTGGAAAAGGTGTAAGGACCAATAAACATGTAATAATGACTAAATTCATTATTACTTGAGGATTTACCCATATAATTACAGCATATTTTCAAGACTAGAAATTGATCAAAAATCTTTTCCTTAATGATAATTCTCCATGTCAGTGAAGGTTTGGTAAGATAGGCCTTACTGCTGTTAAGATAACTTAGTCCAACACTTCTCAGTGCCATTTTGATCATATGTGTCAAGAACTTCAAAATGGCAATATTTTTGGCTACTGATAGGAGTTGTAAAAACTTCTCATAGTTCTGTTTATATCACACAGAAAAAGAGAAAACACCTTAATGAAATATATAGGGGTATAGTTTAACTATAATGTATTTATTAAAAATTGATTCTATGTAATATTTTTTTATATTTTCAAAGCGTATTTGATAAAAGGGGGAAATACTTATGATTCACTGATTCATGAGTTGAGGTAAATCAGATACTACATGATATACAGTAAAAGGAAATGTACTTTGTGCAGAGAGAGAAATTATGTATATATGTTTTCTTCTTTGAAGGCAATAGTTTATTCTGTGCTTCTCATGGTGTCAGAAAAGGAGGGGATAAAACTGGAGAGAGGGTCTATTTTGGAGGTGTAGGGGCTCCAGTGAGCTTCCTTCCAGAGGCCAACAGGGCCTTAAGGTGGCACTTAGGCTGTTGCCCTGGAAGTCCTGCAGGGTAAAGGTGGCCTTCACATGACACAGGTTAGCAAAGGCTCCAGGTGGACATAGGTGGGGTGGGATGCTTCCTTCAGCCAGAAAGAGTAGCACTATCTCATTTTGATAATGTAGTGTTTACATTTGGATGATGTTATCTCTTTTCCTTGTTATAGATTGTAATTTTTCAGAGTAATTCTGTTTTGCTGATTTAGAGTAGTATTAATGTAAAAATCCAACTTTAGGAAAAGAGGATGCCTGTGTTTAAGAAACAGATTTGGTACATTCTTATGTTTGCACCTGGATTTTCATACAATTAAGTGAAATTATTACCAAGTATGTGGGGTCTATATTTATAAATACAATGATGATGATTTTCATTGCATAAATTAACTAGTTAATTCAACAAAGAACCTGGTCAATTTCCTTAAATAAAATCAGATTATCTGATATTATATCATTTGATTAATTAAAAGCATTCTAACCACTGTTCTGTTTCTCCAAATTTATCTTTAGATAAATGCCTAATTAGTGTAAGTTAGATATTTAGAGAGAGAAGTTACTTTGATGACTTAAAAAAAACTACAGGGACTTCCCTGGTAGTCCAGTGGTTAAGACACTGCGCTTCCACTGCAGGGGGTGCGTGTTTGATCCCTGGTCAGGGATCTAAGATCCCACATGCCGTGCAGTGAGGCCAATTAAAAACAAAAACAAAACAAAACAAACAAAAACAACCAAAACTACAAAAAATGCTATTTCCTTATAATTTTGATGGTTTATTTTTGAGTATTTGAAAGACATATTAATTTTATTTACTCATTCAAAAAATATTTAGAGTTCCTACTTTGTGTCATGAATACGTTTATACAGGTTATTAATCACTATGCTTAATTTAGTAACTTATTTGCCCTCTTTTGAAAATGACAACTCTCTGTGGTCACAAGCCCTCCAAATGGGGGAAAATGTATGCTTCATTTAGAAGTAAAATAATTAAGTTATTAAGCATTAAGTGTTTCCTCTCCCCTTTTAAGTTAGCAATTTTGAACTCAGATAATTTCAGACTATTTTATGGTAGTGATATTTTTGATTTGGATTTTGAATTGAAGTTTATTCAATCTGAAAAACCTTCTCCAAGAGTGTCCAGAAAGAATCCTGTGCATGCATGTCTACTTTTCCCATCCATTTAGTCTGTGGCTAATTATAAGCAGTTTAATACCTCTAAATTAACATAACAGCTGTTTGCCTGAGCTGATTGCTGTATATCTGGTGACTAATGAGTCGGTTAAGTTCAATTTAGCCTACCACTGGGATCTAATCTATCTACAAGTGGTGTTAGATCTAATCAAAAACAGTCTCTCTAGGGCCATGAAAATTTGACTAAAACTTTTACCAAATTTTCCAGGCAGTTTTATATTCCAAAAGCAAAGTTCTTACTTGTTGGTGCAGGACACATGTAAGGCCTCTAACTCCTATCTCCTGAATGGGCGTAGTCTTCTGAACAGATGGCAGTGACAACAAAAGACGACTCCATCCCCATTCTTGGATACAGACATTTACAATAGTTTCAATTTTAAATAAAGTATTTTGAAAAACACAGCCTTGTGTTTGTGCTTTAAACAGATTGTAGCCTTTTATGCCCTCTCACAGAGAATTTTTTGAGCTGCCAGGGAGCATTGCCAAGAATCTTACAGAGGTAGCACCTAGTCAGATTTAAGAGATTAT
Organism: Physeter macrocephalus; assembly: GCF_002837175.3. NCBI lineage: Eukaryota > Metazoa > Chordata > Mammalia > Artiodactyla > Physeteridae > Physeter > Physeter macrocephalus. The sequence goes on along the minus strand of NC_041224.1, from coordinate 124,613,054 downwards.
GCAAAGGTGACAAGAAGGCATTTGAGATACACTTGCTTACTCAACATGTTTACCTGTGAGTCTGTGTGTACCAATGAGAATAAGGCTCAACTCACGATACTGATAACAATATAAATGTATTATTACCAAATGAAGCAAATAAAATAATACCAAAGTATAATATTAGGGATTACAGAAATTTATATATGTCAGCTATCTCATTCTGAATAAAGCTTTCCAACCAAACTAGGAAAGATAGTGCTGTACCATCTCCTCATAGTGAACCTAGGATTTCCAGGTCTATAAAATTAATGTTCTATTTTTTAAAATTGAAGTATAGTTGATCTACTGAAACATTCTATTTTTGAAGACAAATGTTCCAACTGTATTTAATGCTGAATACATTTATAAGTCATGCTAAGTGCTATTAGACCACACTTACAACTAAAATCGTTTCACACTTATGGGATGAAATAGCTACTTCTCTAATATACTTGATTCCTGGCTCCAAACACAAAATGCTAAACTGTGGTTTTTAAAACTTTATAAATTATTTCTATGGTGCCATAAAAAGGTCATCAGAGTATGGTCTAGTGGTTTATGTTTGAGAGTCAGAAGTCTTGAAGTATATTCTTTGCTATGTAAATGATTGTTTTTTTTTTTACCTTCTAGGAAATCAGTGAAATAACCAATAGTCAAATATAATTAGCTTTGAATATAGCCTGATGATACCACACTGAGGCTTTTAAATTAGGGAATCTGTTTCAGCACACCTTCAATATTTTTCATTCTAGGACACCACACTTTGGAAAGTTCAGGAAAGGAAATATAAGATTAAACAAAAATTACAAGTAGAACATATTACTGTTATCTGAACACAAGAATAAGCTCTAGAAGACACAGAGATACCTGGGAAATTCATCACTTTTTCAGTTTTAGCATGCCCTTCATTTATTGTGTCTACATCAAGGTATCCTGTACTATTATATTGCTGCTTTTTGGAAACTAAACCTCTTTGTGTATGTTCTTACATGCCTGGATTAATCGCTAGACTACTCAAAATGACTATCGCCTTTCAAAATTTAGGTGTCATGTGGCTAATTTACTGAAATTTGTTTTGGGCCTAGAAATATATTTTCCTTATCATTCTCTTTATCTTAGTCACCATTTTTCCCATTTAAGAACGTTTGACACTTTTCTAATCTATACTTGTCCTTAGATTCCACATAAAATAAGCAAATCCATCCTATAGATCCATTCTTCTCTTATTTTCTTTAACATAGCTCCTCTTCCTATCCACACTCACTGCCCTTGTCTCTATATTTACATACATAAGTTCATAGATCCAATTCCTACCTGCTTTCCTTGTCTAGGGCTTCTCTTCTTAACTAGTTTATTTTTAATAAGACAGTCAAAATTCTACTTTCATTTACTATTTATAGATGACCTTTGCATATCCTTCCATCATTTTATCATCTACTATGTTTAGTATGTTTAATATTTCTCTTATGCCTATGTTTTTGGCTACTGTTAAATTAGAAGAATTATAATCAATGGCAAAACAATTAATTAAAGATTGTAACACTAATAGAGTTACAAAAGCATCAACACCAAGAAAGAACCATATAACGAAATGAGAGAAGAAACAAAGAACTAAATAGCATATGATTAAGTCAAATTTATATATCTTGAATTAAAAATAAGAAAATATAGTTTAATATGTTATAAATCACAGAGTAAACAGAACAATTTAAAGAAAATTTCATAGACCTTAGGGTAAAAAATAAAATTGTTAAACATTACATTAAAATTTACATTATGGAACAGAAGCAGAATAAAAGTAAAAACAAAAAGATTAAAAATAACAAAAAGTTAGTGATGGTACAAATAGGATATTTCTCAGAATTCAAATATCTAGCATGTTAGGTAAAGATAAGTTTGCCTTATTTATTTCCCTAAAATAACTATACATTAATTATTCACTATTTAATCTTGCCTCCAACCTCCAAGGCTTTTTGGAAAGAAATGCTCCTATATAGACTACCACTGATGCTAATTACATATATAAATTCAGTATACCTGATGCATTAAAAATATGATGATCTAACATCCAGATGTTGCTTTTAGAATATAACCTTGTAGAGTAGATTTTATGCTTATAAAAATATAGTGTTAAAAGGTACATAATAGAATTACTATTGATATAGAAACTTCATATTACTTCATTAATTTAAAAGAAAGTGTTAGAATTTTTGACCATTTTAATAAACTAGATGGCATTACTATCATTAGATTATTTTCTGAATTTCTAAAGTTGATTTGATCTCTTCCTTGCATCAAAGTCTTATATTAATCACAATTTTGGTCATATTTTGGGATCTGAGCAAATTTGAAATTCTAAGTGATGCAATAAGTGTCACTAACTTGATACTTGTCTTTGGTACACTTTAATGCTAACTCCATATTCTTCTCCTGTGAGCTAATGCTCAGAATAATGATGGAGGCACTGTAACAAATGCCTTTAGAGATAAAATAATTTAATATTTTTTTTGGCATTGGGAGTTTAATTTATCAGAATATTAAATTTATATAACAAAACATTGCAACCAATCCCCTGACAGTTTAGCATAAAAGAGTGAGCTGCTCTTTTATAATCAGTTGAAAATGCATGCCTAGAAAAGGACAGTCACTTTAGAAGACAATTTTTGTAGTGTAGAAAAGGCCTCCAAATTGTGAATTAATATAGGATATTGATATGGCATTACAAAGAATTTTGAGCTTTAATAAAAAGTTTCCCTGTTATTTGAAAATAAATATTTCATTTTAAGTAATTGATATACTTTTGAAGAAAAATATTCAACTTGCATCTATATAACATTAATCAATCCAAATAGTAAAGATAACTTTTTAAATCACTCATCATGAAGACCAAATGCTGTTATCTGTGACTCCTACAGGCCAGTGCTTCTCAGAGCCTTGATCTCTGATCACCTGCTTTAAAATCACTTATAAGTGATGGGTGGAGGATGCCAACTATTAAGATACTCTGGTTCCACACAGATTTCCTGAAGCAGGGGTGAAAGCCAGAAATAGAATTATTTATGATATAATTCTGACATCCACTAAAGTCTGAGAAACAAAGGTTGTAAGAGACAATTCAGTGTCATTTAAAAAAAAAACAACACTGAAAATGCTCTTTCAAAAAAAGGGTTTGTCTACCCTTTAATATTCATTCTTGAATAACAGAAGAGAGAGTAAAAGGATAACTGGGTCTACAAGTAGAACTTAGAGTAATCCAATTGCATTGTTTCAAATAATCAGCCCAAAGCAGAATTATAGTGTTGGTGTTTAGTCATTAGAGATTTAATTTACCATGTAAACAAGTAAAATGATTTTTTGATTACAAGATCAGAGAAATAAATGATAGTGTATTTGCATCCAAATAATAATCCTTGCAACATTTAATTTCCCATACTATTGGATATTATATCTTAAAAATAAAAATAAACAAAATAAAATTATCATTCTAGTTCACTGCTATTTATTCAGTCATTTACAGGGGGTCAATAGAAGAAGCAGAGCACTAAAAGGGCACCAGCATAAAATTATTGGAAAAAATTCCTATTCTTGAGGCACTTAAAGTAAGATGAGTTTAGACTTATTTATGTTTTACAATGGCAGTTTATTTCTTTCCTGATTTAATAAAGTAAAATGTCAATTAGTACTAACAAAAACAGTAAGTAAAAAAAATTATGAAAAGCCTACAAAAAATTGAAATTTATGGAAATGTATACAGCCAGTGTTAGCTATTCAAAATAATAAGGATGTGTCGATTAATTCACTTTACTCAAACTCTTTAGTTCAGTCAGTGTAGCCACCATAGAAAAGGAAGTGGTAAGCAGATTTTAACTAGATCTAGGGAAAAAACGGAGTAAATTAATCATAGAGAGGATGACAGATAGGTATATTATGTGAAGATTTTAGTGAGTTCAGAAGAGAAAACAAGACATTTATTCTAAAGAAGACCAAGAGCAGGGTGGTTAAGCACCCGAGAATGATGGTTTAAATTTTATTTTATATAGTATATAGTTACATACATATCGCCAGTATCAAAGCTCCAAATCCTTATTGCTATCATCATCATTTTTTACATGTTAAAATAGGTTCCGGTTACCAATTCCAATGGGGGAAGGGGTAGGTGGGTGTTTCCTCCACACAATCAAGCAATTCTATCCAGACCAACTGGGTGCCCTACAATTCAACTCAATTCTGAAGTTTATCTACATGCAGATAGCATCAGATTCCACAGGTTAAGGGTTTAGTCCTACAAGACTGCAGCCTCCCCTTCAACTTTAGACGCCAGTCCCCAGTGTTGTCACCTGAGCTTCTGACTAACCAGCTCAAACTGGAGTTTCCAATGTCCCCCTCTACCTCAGGATGCCGATCCCAAACCAGGTCATTACCTGTATTTCTGACCAACCTGCTGCGGATCAGAGGCTCCCACAACTCCGTCCTTGGGTTCCATTAATTTGCTGGAGCAGCTCACAGAACTCAGAAAACCCTTTAATCACTAGATTAGTGATTTATTATTAAAGGATATAGCTCAGGAACAGCCAGATGGAAGAGATGCATAGCACAAGGTGTGGGGAAAGGGCGTGGAGTTTCCATGTTCTCTCCCAGCGTGCCTCTCTCCCCAGATCTCTGCGTGTTCACCAACCCAGAAGCCTGCCCAAACCACTTCTTCTGGGTTTTATGGAGGCCTCCCTTATTAGAGAGGCATCAAGTGAATAAATCATCGGCCACTGGCAAACAATTCGACCTCCAGCACATCTCACCTGCCAGAGGCCAGGTGTGGGAGCGGGAGGATAGGATTGAAAGTTTCAACCCTCTAATCACAGAAGTGGTTCTACTGGCAACCAGCCCTCAGTCATTAGCTGCTGGCCAAAATTTACTCATTAATTTAACAAAAGACACCTTTTATTCTCATCACTTAGGAAATTCTAAGGGATTTAGGAGTTCTGTGCCAGAAACTGGGAAGAAGACCAAATATATATTTCTTATTATAAGTCACAATATCACACAGGTTAAAATGGAAGTAACACTTTATACCACTCATCTTTCCATCACTCTCAGTGTTAATCACCATACTCTCAGATACCAAACTCAGAAATATGTAATCGTTTATAATTATTTAATTCTTTGTTTCTTACAGTATATCTATTATGCTTATAGTGCATATATTATGTCTTATTTTAGAAATTGCTGTTTATACTTCTATTCACTCTAATTAGCTCTCTTAGCCCAGGAAAAAAATTTCCTATGATACTTAATAGATTGATTTAATATGAACATATAGGTGTTCAAAAGTTACCTAATCTCTACTCTATCTCAATCACCTAAAAGATTTAGAAGCACATAATTCTAACAAATATTATGTTTATTTAACAGATAAATGTAGGTTCTATTGGTACATTTTGTATCTTATTATTACTTCTGTTTGTTAGCTATTACCCTAATCTCATCACAGAAGACTTTCACGCTTCCTTATAGCTGAATCCAAATCTGCCATTCCTTTGTTCTTTCTGTATAAAGCTGTTGTTGCAATATATTTATATAGCAAACATATATGATTTGTTTTGTATATTCAAAGCACTATACAGACCATTGTAAGAGATCCAAAACTGAATATGACATAGTAGCTACTTTCAGGAATTTCACGTCTAGAGAGAAAGATATACATTTCTATAAATAACACAAGGGGACATGAGGTTCGTGAAACTGGTTTGAGTTGATATTGGTCTGTGCTCTGCTCCCACACAGTTGTCCTAAATTCCTAACAATATAAATTCCTATGTAAACATATGTGTGCTATAGTCTTAATGTTTGTGTCCCATGTCCACCTCAAATTAATATGTTGAAATTTTAATGCCCAAGATAATAGTATTGGGATGTGGTGGGCCTTTGGGTGATGTTCAGATCATGAGGGTGAGGCCCTCATGAATGGGTTTAGTACCTGAGAAAAAAGGTTACAGAGAGATCCTAGCTCCTTCTACCGCATGAGGACAGAGTGACAAGGAATCAGCTGTAAAAAAGTAAGAAAACCTTAACCAGAATGCAATCATCCAAGCCACCTAGTCTGTGATATTTTTTTAGAGCAGCTTGAACGGACTAACACAAGTCATCTACACATTAACTTTCCACCTAAATATGAACATTTGGAAGGCCATTGAGTCATCTATTTCTGTATCCCCTGTGAATAGTAACAGACGCTGGACAAAATAAAGGTTGAAAAAATGGTTGCAGAATTGAACAAGTTTAATAAAGGGAGTCAAAGAATTTGAAACCTTCCCTTTGATAAAACAGATGAGAGATTCCCTGTGAACAGTTCCTAAGCCACTTGACTCAAGAATTCAAATAAAAAGAAGTTTCCAATCACATCCAATTAAATTTTCATATATAAATTGTTAAACATGATAAGTTATGAATCTTAATGCACCAATTTTATTTTCTTAACTCAAGCCAGAAAAATAATTTGTATGTACTTTATTGTTTTCTTATTTTAACCTTTGTACATGTCATACTCCCTAAGGATCATAAAATGCTATATTATGCCATATCTTTATAGGTACCTCTAATGCTTCTTTCTTTAACAGGAACAACAACAAAAAGACAGCTTAAAACAACTCTTTCAAGCAGACATCATGAACCACAATCAATCTGCATTTGTGCTACCATAATATAAAGTATTTATTGTTGACTTTTACATGTATTCACAAATGTTATGCTACTAAAGGTTGTGAGGGATTTATGCATATAAATAACAAATTCTTTTGGAAAGCACTATTGATTTATTTCATTTGTTGTCTCTTTTAATTTTTATGCTGGTACTCAGATCATAAGGGCAGCTAGAGAATTGTTTATGACTTGCTTTAGTAACCCATAGAGAGAAAAAATTCTTTGCTGGCGATTTGATTAGATGGCATTTGTGAATGCTCGTTTGTGGGAGCAGCCTCTGAGAGTTTGGTACTATGTTATTAACATACTACCAATATTAACAGAGAGACTGGCATACGTGTTAGTTGATAAGACTCAGGCGGGTGATGGATATTACCCTTAAAACTGGATTCCAACTAGGAGGACAGAAATGAAAGATTAGACTTAGTAAATACTGTAAGAAGAGAAGCCAATGATAGTTTAGGTTGGAAGCAAGTGAAATAGATGTGACAAGTTTACATTTATCAAATGAGCCTAGTGAACTTAAAATAAGTTCATTCAGTTAACAATTATGATAATCAGATATGTGATACCAAAAATATTCTAAGACCAATCATGTCATCAACAGAGTATAACAATCGTAACATATATACCAGCAAACAATGTCCCAAAATATATGAAGCTGGCAGAACTGAAGAAAGAGACAGTTCTATAACAATATTTGGAGACTTTAATAAGTCACTTTGAATAAAGGACAGAACTGACCTTACAGAAACAGGAAGGACTATAGGAGAATACTATGAACATCAACAAATTAGATGGCCTAGGTGAAACTGACAAACTCTTAGAAACACACAAATTACCTAAACTTACTCAAGAGGAAAAGAAAAGCTAAACAGACCTATGCTGATAAAAAGTTGAATCAATAATCCAAAATCTCCCAATAAAGAAACTCCAGCACCAGATAGATGGCTTCACTAGTGAATTCTACCAAACACAGGATACCAAAGACAGATAAAAAACATCACAAGGACATCGAACTATACACCAATATCCACTGTGTATAGAGATGTGAAAAACCTTAACAAAAGACAAGCAAAACAAATGCAACAGCATATTAAAAAGATTATACATCAAGACCATGTAGGATTTACCCCAGGAATGCTAAGGTGACTAAAGATAAGAAAGTCAATCAAGGTAATAAACCACATTAATAGAATAAAGATACAAACAACAAGAACAAAACAAACAAAGAAAGAAAACCCCCAAAACCACATGATCACCTCAACTCTGAGAAACACAAAATCATTTGGAAAAACCACAACACTCTTTCCTGATTAAAAACACCAGAAAACTAGAAACAGGAGGGAACTTCCTAGAAATAAAAGCCAGTTTTGAAAAATCCACAATCTATGTCATATTCCTCTTGAAAGACTGAAAGCTTTCCTCTAAGGTCAAAAATAACATAACGATGCCATTTTCACCACTGCCATTCAATATTTTACTGGAATTTCTAGCCAGAGCAATTAGACAGGAAAAGAAAATTTAAAGTATTCTAATAGAAAAGAAGAAATAAGCTATAGTTGTCCCTTGGTATCCTTGGGGCATTGGTTCCAGAACCCCCTCTGGATGCCAAAATCCAAGGATGCTCAATCCCCTTACATAAAATAGTGCAGGATTTGCATACAACCTAAGCATATCCTCCCATATACTTTAAATTATCTCTAGATCACTTATAATACAATGTAAATGCTAGTAAAGAGTTGTAAATATAAAGTAACTGCTATATAAATAGTTGCCAGCAAATGGCAAATTTAAGTTCTGCTGTTGGAACTTTCTAGAATTTTATTTTATTTATGTTTAAAAATATTTTTGATTCATGACTGGTTGAATCCAGATTCAGAAACAGTGGATATGGAGGACCAACTGTATCTCTATTCACATGTGACATGATTCTATATGTAGAAATCCCAAAGAATTCACAAGAAAAGTTACTATAGCTAATAAACTAATTCCACCTAGTTGCAAGGTACAAGATTAACACCCAGAAATTAGTTGTTTTTTTAATACCAGCTATGATAATATATCCACAAAGATAATTAAGAAAGTAATTCCATTTACAAGAGCATCTACAAGAATTAAATACCTAGGAATGAATTTATCCAAGGAAGTTAAAGACTTGTACACTGAAAAGCACAAAACATTGTTGCAAGAAATTAAAGACAGCCCTTGTCCATGGATAGAAAGACTTGATATTGTTACAATGTCAAAACTACTCAGTGTGATCTACATGTTCAGTGCAATCTCTATCAAAATTCCAACTGCTGTTTTGTGGAAATGGAAAAGCCAATCCTCATATTCATTTGCAAGGGAGTCACAATAGGTAAACCATCTTGAAAAAATAGAACAAAGCTGGAGGACTCACACTTCTGGTTTGAAAAGTTAAAAAGCTACAGTAATCAAAACATTGTGGTACTGGCATAAAGACAGACATATAGACCAATGGAGTAGAATATAGAGTCTAGAAATAAATGCATACATCTATGGTCAGTTGATTTTTGACAAGCCTGCCAAGTCCATTCAATGAGAAAAGAATCGTTTTTCAACAAATGGTGTTGGGACAACTGGATTTCCACATCTAAAATTGGAGCTTTACCTCAAATCATATACAAAAATTTACTCAAAATGGATCCATCATCAATACAAAAGAGCTAAAAATTATAACACTCTTAGAGAAATACTTAGGGGCAAGTCTTTATGACCATTGATTGGTTAATGAATTCTTAGATATGACACCAAAAGCACAAACACAAAAGAAAAAAATACATAAATGGACTTCATAAAAATAAAACATTTTTGTTCATCAAATGATAATACCAAGAAAGTGAAAAGACAACCTACTGAATGGGAGAAAATAGTTCCAAATGATACACCTGAGAAGCGTTTAATATCCAGCATAAGTAAAGGATGGTTTCAACTCAACAATAAAAGACAATCCAATTTAAAAATTTGCAAAGGACCTGAGTTGACATTTCTCCAAGGTAGATATACAAATAGTCAAGAAGCATATGAAAAGAAGCTCAATATCATTAGTGATTAGGGAAATGCAAATCACTACCATAATGAGATAATTTACACCTACTAGGATAATTATTAAAAAACTGAAAATTACGAATGTGGAGAAATTGGAACCCTTGCACACTTGCACATTAGTGTAGTGAATGTAAAATGGTGTAGCTACAGTGGAAAACTGTTTGGCCATTCTTCAAAAAACCCAACATAAAATTACTACCCACTCCTAGGTATATAGAAAAAGAATTGAAAACTGAAACTTAAATATATACCTGTGTACCAATGTTCTTTGTAGTATTATGCCCAGTGCCCATGAGGTATAAACACCACAAGTGTCCATTAAAAGATGAATGAATAAAAAATGTGCTATATATAGGATTAAATATTATTCAGCCTTAAAAAGAAATGAAGTTCTGATATATGCTTCAGCATAGATGACCCTAGAAACATTATGATAAGTGGAATAAGACAGACAGAAAAAGACAAACATTGTAAGACCCCACTTATGTGACATATCTAGCATAGGCAAGTTCATAGGCAGAGAAAGTGGATTAGAGTTTACCAGGGGTTGGTGGGAGGGAGAATAGGTATTATTGATTAATGGGTACAGATTTTGTATTTGGGGTGATAGAAACATTTTAAAAATAGATAGTGGTGATGATCGGACAGCATTGTAGATGTAACTAATGCCAGTGAATTGTACACTCTAAATGGTTAAAATAACAAATTTTATGTTACATATATTTTCCACATAAAAAATCTAGTGTAGAGTTTCCCTGGATATTATACTTGTATACCAAACAAAATAATCATATGCTAGGGATTTTTACTTTGGTTGCACATAGTACATTCTCTGTCACTTGCATTTTTAAATAATTGCATATGCTTTGATACACACACTCACACACACACACACACATTTCATAAGTAGACCCATGAGATGTCAGATACATATATTTTGGAAATAAAAAGTAAATAAATAAAAATGGAGTAAGTTCTTAACACATAGAAAGCAGAATATAGGAAGAAATAATCTGAATATATTTTGGACAAAAAACACCAAGAATGTGTAACAAAACATTCCATACATATGAAACAGGATATTATGTATTTTTAACAGACAAAAACTTGTACAAACTAATCTGAGAGTTATTAAATTACAAATAAAATAGGAAATTAAAATTATTTGAGTTTTCTTTCCATGTATAAGTATTCCTTTCAACCAGTAATGGTATTTTATTACTAATCTTCAATTCTACAGATTATGGATTTCAAAATTCATGATTGTAGATTTTCAAAATTTTAATTATGGTTTTCAGTCAACTTTCATGCTTCACAAGCTGTGTTTATATTGCACTCAAAACACTTTTGATTTTCTTGTGTGTGTGCTTGATATGCTTTATATTATGTGTAAGATGTCACAAATTGAACTGACAAATATTCATACTAACTATGTTATATATTACCAGTTAGTTTACTTCCAAAATTACTGAGGAATGTAGAGTAAGAGAAAAAAATGGTAGTGGTTTTCAATGCATGGCCAAGAGCCTTACAGTGAGACTTTTTACCATACATTTCTTCACCCCTTTGTAATATGCTCAGCTAAAAGAAACTGTTTCCACTTATTCTAAAACTATTATTTTGTCACATTTTTGCAAAACTTTTACTTGTGAATGATCATTAATCCTATTTAGTTATGGGTACACAAATGTGTTCTCTTAACCTCATAGTATGAGAAGTAAATGTCTATCCATAAAAACAACTGATCATTGCACACTTACAGGTTCAGAGACTGTGCCAAAGTATTCCTCAACAATATTTGAAAAAAAGAGAAAATATGTACACTATGAGTGTTGTTTGAATTTTTGCATAAATGAGTTTTAGATTTAGGTATAGGTGATGCAGAGTGAAGACTTGAAGTGATGAAGTACAATTTTAGTTCTAACACACTAAAAATCCTGTTCCTTAGAACACAATAGCATGGATATCCTAAAAAGATGAAGGGGTCAGACTATGTTCTTACCATCATCAAGAAAAACAATAATTGGGCCAGATGGGGTGGAGATTGGGGCAAGTAGAAGGTAAGGATAAACAGGAGAATGTCCTTGAAGAAAAGGTTGCAGGTTTTCCCAAGAGAGAACTTAAAAAGTTAAACTCTGCCCTGAACTCTAGGAAAGCCATTTGCGTTCCTGACACTTTATATTTCAGGAGAAAATTTGTGTACGACAGGAACAGATTTACAGTGGCAATGCTTATTGTCCAATTTGTCTCCTTTTTGTCACCATAAACATTTATCCATGCATATATACACTTAACACACATGTAAACAGGATTGCTCTGGGCATTTCAGTCGTCAAGAAACAGAGAATGAAGTCAGTTGCCCAAGGTCACAAACTAACTACATTTCAACTCAAACGTGTTACTTCTGTTTCAGTTGTGCATTGTGTGTGTCTGGGAGTAAGAGTGTGTGTGTGTGTGTGTGTGTGTGTGTGTGTGTGTGTGTGTGTACCCACAGGTTTTAATTATGTCTAGTGTAGTTCGGCTCCTGAGCACAGATTCCAAGTGCCATCTAATGGCTGACATTCTGTAACCTCTCTGGACGGTTGGATATTTTTAACAGTCTAAGAGATGTGGAATGGTTAACAGATTAACCTACATTTCTCAAAGGCAGCTTTCTGGATTTTTTAGTTTTAACTAAATTTTTAAAAATTTAAACTACATATTGCTTTTAATGATAGACAACTACTAGAATTGTCAAGGAACAGAAATAAAATCTCTCAAGTTTGAGAGAATCTGAATTCAATTGCTAATAGCAATGCTACTAAAATATTTTTAATCAAACTTATTGCTTACACCAAGTACAGTGATACATTTATATGCATTTTCAAATTTTACAGTAATATTAATCCTTTGAGAATATGGAAGAGTAGAGTGGGAATTGGTTAACTTCACTCATCCCTAGGGTTTGAACTCAGGCCTGCTAGGTTTGAGTACTGCTTAAATATGACTGTATTAACATATATTAGCCATCAAAAATATCTTACTCCTATTCATGCTGGTGCTAAATAAGATGTATGTTCTTCTTTGTTTATCCTGGAATTATATATATTTTTATCTCCAATGGAAAATTGGAAAAATGGGCACTTATAATGAAACATAAGGCCTAAAATTAAACCTATTTGCCCTTGCTCTCCAGAAAAATAATGAATCAATTTGGATTAATTACAATACGCCTACCTTGATACTTTCTGAAATTCCACTGGAAGAATAGATCCCTCATCCCTTTTGGTCTTACACTGAAGCATAAAATTGCCATAAAGCTGTTTAAATAGTTGTACTGCTCTCCCATAGAAGTGGGTGCACTTCAGTCATGGAAGAACTAGTTCCAATATTATAAAGCAATTTGTGATCCCCTAAGGTTTTTGTACTACATAGATGTAAAATAGTATTATTAGCTCCTACAATCATCACTTCACCATTCACACTTGAAGCAACTGAGGTTTCCACAAATCAGGCAATGTGCAAATTCTGTCATAGTAAAACATTTATTTGTTAAAGTGATATAGATTATTCAAGATTCTACAGTCTTAAATCATGGATGGCAATGTAACATGGATTGATACAGAACTCGATGCCAATGTAGGCTTATTTCTTTCCTTCTTTTAAAAAAAATACTTGTAGGTCAGAAGAAAAAAAATTTTGGTTTTAAAAGGGGATGAACCATGGTCTGATAGAGCCAGTTCCGCTGCATCAGAGACTTCTGCTTCAGCTCCTGTGGACAATTTCTTCTAGGACACCAGTTCAACAATTAACCTTTGTGAATTGAAACATTTTTAAATTTTGTCTGGTAAAAATATCAGTGGCAAGTTTTTTCAGGAGAGAGAGAAGTGGTGCTCTTCAGATTAACTCCGGCCTCTGAAATGAAAGAAAAAGAAAAGGAAAAAAAAAAAAAAGAAAAAAGAAAACACACAGCTAATAAGATCACTGGGCTAGCAATCTAGAAGTTACTGAACTGTAAGCACCCAGGCAGGAGCTTATTGCTACAAAATACTAGATATATTTCTATTTCTGGATACTATTTAGACATGCACATCAGCACTTAAAATGTTCCCTGGTAATTTCAAATTATTGAATATATTAAAAAAATCTCATTTTAGAAAGGAATCTAAATGTTTTTTTCGTTTTTTTTTTTTTGTGGTATGCGGGCCCGGTTCCCCTGCATCGGCAGGCGGACGCGCAACCACTGCGCCACCAGGGAAGCCCTCTAAATGTTTTAAGACTAAATAGTTATGCAAGTCAGAGCCAAACTGAGGAATGGCATTTTTCCTTGCTTTGATTTTCACATTTATATTCTCAAATTAAGAGAAAAAAAGTTACTTTATTCATTAATGCATGCTATTCAGGCTTTAACAAATATTCACATTGGCTTTTTAAATATGAACATTTTAGATCAAATTTGTTCATCATATCTAAAACCTACGTGATCTCTACTTTTTTAATATATTCTTTTGGAAGCTTTGTATCATATTAAGGTTTTATAAAATTTAATTATACATTTACTGATAGTGAAGACAATAAATTCATCTACATTAATTAGTTCTTCACCCACAGAACAAATAAAATAAATGTGAAAACACAATAACTCACAAGCAAAGGCATTTCATAGTTAACATGATTTTTAAAGAAAATCATATAAAAAACAATTTTAAAATATTTAACTAACAAACTGTGAAAATGTTTTTTCTCTAACATGGGTTCTCAGTACTCATGACTTTCAAATATGTGCATAAATTCTATACTTCAATAAGATGGAAAATAATTTTTGAGAAATATACAATTTCATAATATGAAATAGAAGTAATTTTTCTCCTTTCCATTCAAGAACAACTACATGCTTACAAGTTGAGGGTTATAAAATGCATGGAACAAATGCATGATGAAAAATAGCTTCTTAACTTCAAATATTCTATATCAAAGTATTGATATAGGACATATTTGGATAACTGTGTGGTAAAGGTAGGCAAAATACTATAGAGATATTTTACTTAAGAAAATATTTCAAAGTAGTTAATCAGAATAAGTGAAATTATTTTTGAGATAAACGATAATTTTTGAGAATTACTGAACAAAGAATTACTGCATGTTTGAAGACTGTTAATAGATAATAGATGTGTGTTTGATTTTTAAAAAATAATTATTTGGAAACTACTGAAAAAAATCACTTTAAACTATGATGGGAAATAGCTAAATTCCTCGCTATTGGATTCACAGCACAGCTTATTTTGGTGAAATCGGTTATCAACAATACTTTTATTTATTTTTGTATATCCAGTAATATGTTCCCTTTGATTAAAAAAAGTGATGGTACTACACCAAATTTCATTTCAGGAAGTAGTAAGATAGAAAAGACTAAATATACCTAGAAGAAAAATATAGTGGACAGTATAATTAGTTTGACTTTGGAAATAATAAATCCTTCCAGAATAACAAACTTTCTTTTAATATCAAGCTAATGATTCTATAAGCTGACATAGTTTAAAGAGTTTTTGGTTCAGTTTCACATTACATAATAGCATTAACAAACTGTGGGATTATGGTTTATAAAAAAGTTGTTATTTTGAAGATTAGGAAATAGCAATCGGTTTTGGGAACAATGGTGTGAATTTGTCTGCCCTGAATCTGCCATTATTGAAACGATGATGTAATATGAAGTTGAATAAAAATTTTATATGTAAGATTCAAAATAACACTTTTTACTTATCAATAAACAAGCATAATGATTCCATAAAGATCTAAATATGGAACACAAAATTACAAGAGCATCACAAAGAAAAAACAAGATGGACTATAATAACTATGCTAAAATGTTTTAACAACTACAAATAATGAATTTGGGGTAGGTTCAGGATGTTTTGTCAATGGTCCTCATTTGACAATGAAAGGGTACCATGCAAAACACTGCACAATCTTATCAACAGTACTACAAATAAAAGGAGAAATTAAAGCTACGTCAACATTAGAGGAAGAAAAAAATACCCCGACATTGAATGGATTTGGGAAACTGTTATTGCTCTTACTCTGAATGTAATTAAGACCTATGAGAGATTTTTTATCTTATATAGTTAGGATATCTAAAAAGAAGGAAATGATTTCTAAAGGTCATTGCTGACACTAGGGTTCTATATATTTTTTTCTGATATGTTCAAATAAATATGTCACAAAGTATGCTTTAATTATTATAAAAATAGTTAAATGTTTTCTACAATGTCTATTCTATTACTCTTTTTTTGTTTTTTTAATTTACTTGAAGGTAATATCATAGGTGGAGGAAACCCTACAGAACCAAATATTTTATATTGGTCATTCTTGTTTGTACAAAAAACATTGGAAAGATATCTGAATCATATACACACATTTGTTTTGCTGCTCAGCTCTTAGCTCATATGATTTTCAAACTGTGTTTTCCCATACTTGTTTTAATATTGCTGTTTATTTCTAATCAACACTAACTTTTTTTTTTTTTTTTTTTTTGCGGTACGTGGGCCTCTCACTGCTGTGGCCTCTCCCGCTGCGGAGCACAGGCTCCAGACGCGCAGGCTCAGCGTCTATGGCTCACGGGCCCAGCCGCTCCATGGCATGTGGGATCTTCCCGGACCGGGGCACGAACCCGTGTCCCCTGCATCGGCAGGCGGACTCTCAACCACTGCGCCACCAGGGAAGCCCAACACTAACTTTTTATTCACTTATATATTAATAGTTTGTCTAAAAGAACTACTACTGTCACCTAAGATACATTTTTTAAAATCTATTAAAACTGTGTTTTAAGTTTTTTTGCTTATTTTATTGTCTATATACATAAGGAACATTTTGACCTCCATTTAAGGCAATGGGCAGTGTCCAAATGTTTGGAAATTATATTTTGCCACTGGGTGGAAAAAGACATGTATGTTACCATCCTACAGGGAATATAAACTTAAACTAAAATTGTATAATCCTCCTTATCCCACTACCACCTCCCCACCAGAAAACTAAGAAGCTGTGAACACAAGGAACCTCTGCCAGCTCTCTACCTCACTTCATTCACAAGGTAAAGTGCTGCTGACAGTGTGAAAAGCCATGAGAAGACTAGCACACAGGTCACAGTCTCTTCAAAGGGACATTACCGTTTGGTTGTGCTGACAGCTGTAGAAATGATAAGCCTGCTATTGCAGAAATCATTTATCAAATAACAAGAATAGTTGCACTGAAGTCATATGGTGACTTAAATCTGATAACAGAAGTGTAGCAAGAAATTGGCTAATGAGTAAATGATGTATTATCACTAAATTTTGTTAACATTCTTCTTTGTCTGTGGATTTATTTTTCTAGCTAATGCTCGTAGAAAGAAAAAAAAAATAGCCAAAGCATGGGGGGAAAGTTGCTATGACATTATGACATAATGTTTCAAAAAAGGAACTCAATAAAGACTCAGCATAAAATTTTAAAAATAGGTGACATATTCTACATATGCACGTTCACTATGAAATCTAATACAAACACACATATGTTCATATGAATTTACTACATACAGAAACGACAAATCATTGAAAGATCATGCACCAAATTATTAGTATTTGTATCTGGGGGGAGGGTTATGACAGATTTACATTTTTTTTTTTATTTTAAGCTATATTTTCCAAAGTCCTCTAATACTAATTACTTTGGGACAAAGAAAATCGTTATTAGAAATCGTATGTAATTATCACATTGGCAAACCTTTTGCTATCCCAAGTAGCAACCAAACTCCCAAGGAGATTACTTTTCTCTAAATTTGACTTCTAACACTGTGGTAAAATAAGGAAATAAACACAATAATATGTAATATGCCCCACAAAATATGAATACTTGGAGAATTGCTTTAATTGGTAGTTGAAAAATGATCAGATTGATTCTCCTGCTTCCAAATCTTGATAGAACATTTAGAACCATTCTGGATCATGCTTCTGATAGGGGAAGATTGACTTTTTAATTCCTTTCTAAGGATATTCTCTTTCAGAACAGCCAGGTGTCCAAAGTTACATGATAAATTAACGTTTTCAAATCAAAGACAGAGGGAGAGAGGGAGGGAAGAAAGGAAGAAGAAAGAAAGGGAGAGAGGGAGAGAAAGAAAGGGAAGGTGGTAGAGAACAAAGGCACCTTCATGCAGGTCAGTTCAATTCTATTAACACCAAGTACGTGCCCGACTCTGTGCTATTGATTGTTTCCAGTGAGCCATCTGTTTGTTTTTTTGCAGCATAGGAATGGGACCCTAAATTCAGTAAAGAAATGATGAAAAACATTTTGTTTGATTTGGAAATGAAATTCTTTAGGGGAAACCCAGAATGATGGTCCAAGTTATTGTTATCTTTTAAATAAGAAATGGTTAAAAAAAAAAAGACCCTTATTTTTACTATCAACAAATAAATCAATGGCTTTTTCTAAGAACATTTAAAAGCAGAATATTTTTTCTGTGCCAAATCTTAAGCAAATGGCTGATGCATCCAGCTGTTTGAACAGATTGCTAAAGTGTCATTCTGCTCTGGAAACACACTTTCTGATCCAGTTAAAATGCAGGAATCAAATACTCATTTGAAACTTAAAAAAAAAAAAAAAAGAAAAGAAAAGAAAACCAAGAAGAGTAATTGGTTGCTGACAAAAGGAATACCATGAACATTTCATGTGTAGTCTTTTGCTCCATTTTATAGCGGCTTCATTCATTTTATATACATGAAACACTTCTGTTCATCCACTTTCGGTGAGGCCTAATATATTATCTCAGCTTCTATTAGGATGTGGAGTTCAAGGATAGGAGTGAATATATTCTTATCAAGCTACTGTCTTCACATTGGGAAATATTTGTAAAAATACACATGATATCATGCGTGACTACAAATGTGACTCCAAAGTCACACTAGTATTCCCTTTATTCTTACAAGGTGAATCAGAAATATTGGGTTAACCAGAAATATGTCTAAATTTAGGAACTGGAAATTCACTTAACCAAACTGAACTTCACTGTTTACCACTGAGCATTGAGTACGTTTTAGTGGAAAATTTCAACAAGTTACATAAACTAGCAAAACAAAAATAAAAAATTCATTTATAAAAGAATATACCCGCTTAAGTGCCGAAGCATGTGACAGATAACAAGAATCTCACCTGTGTTTCCTGGACAGTCTGGTCAACATTAGTCGGCAAAGCATCTGGGAATAAAATTTTCAGTGTCATGAACAATTCATTTTTTATGAAACAGACCTTAAAATACTTCTCACTGAAACCTTGATAAGATTCATCTTAACAAAGAGTTATCTGCACATTTTTTTGATAACTTACCAGTTCTTGGGTTAATTGCAATTGACTTTATAATACTTCATAGTTCTCTATGGCTATTTCCTGATACATAATACTCTAAACGCAGAATTTTTAAAAAATATTGTTCCAGTTACTAAAATGAGTAGTTATCAATATGGAATGCACTTTTCCTGCAAGAGTTCAATAAGAGAATCAGGCTTCTATTCATTTTTCTTACTCAAAGTTAACATTTCGACCACAGAGTTGCATATGATTAATATGGAAAGATACATCAAGGAAAAACAATCCAAAGCAGGAAATGTACTTTTACCATATTCAGCACGCAAAGTATAAAATAATAATTTACAATATAAACCATTATTCAATAACCCCCAAGATAATAATAGCATGTTTTGCTGAATACCAGTTTATCCTTATATAAAACAGTAATGTTCTAAATGAAAACATTCTGCCTTCAAATGTTCATATGTATATTCCAATTGGCTATAAATGTCTAATATCATTAAATAACCCTGTACAGTACACATTCTATTTCCTCCCAAATGTCCTATTTTAAAGCAAATACTCTAGCCATTAAGAAGGGACACAATTATAAGAAAAAATTAGGTGTCTCAGGAAAATATCATTCTAAGGGTTCACAGGTGAGTGTGATGAGAACAGTACAAAATACTTTTTTGATAAAACCTCCAGTATAAATATTCATATAAATTTACAATGACCTCTGAAGATTAGGTTTTACATGAAAGCAATAACAAGATATGTTTGCATTATACAGAAAAAAAATAATTAGGAAATTACATTACGGTAGAGCCCACATAGTATATTCCATAAGTCCCTTCACGTTGATGGTAACTTTAGATTCTAAATTTTGACTTTGAAATAGCTGAAAAAATCAGAAGACAGTGGTACACTGATTATTGTTATATTGAGTATTTATGATATCTGATGAAATTGCAGATGCATTAATATTACCTTAAAGAGGTAATTTCATACTTTAGTATACTCCCAGTTACAAACTGTTATTTTCTATGTCCCGCTTCAGATAACACCACGATTAGGATGACTCGATCCCAGTAATACATTTACCATTCTTTATTCTGTACTGCTAAAAGAAAGGATGGTTTCTGTTGCAAAAAATGAACAAACAAACAACCCACCCCAAACCTGACAAAACTAATTGTATTTGTAATCCCAGCATGTATTTATCTAGCATGGGAGGGAAAGGACTGAGTAATCTGAAAGACAGAGCTCTGAAACAATTACATTTAAAATTCCAGTCATTAATTTTGGTTATTTTCTCTTTCCTCTATGAAATTTTTAAAGTGAGATATTTTTCATCCATAAATTTACCTCAACTAACACTGAACTCACAAACATTATAAGGTAAATTGTCATTATTATTATTATTAATGTTTTATTACCAATGGAGGAAGATAAGAAAAATCCTTTTCCCATCCAACCCACCTCTGGGCTGAAGTCCTTTCCCCAAAACACATTACACACACTCACACACAGAAGCATCCACATACGCTGTTGAAGTGGAAAGACTGGACTCTTCCTGAGACTCAAGGGAAGGCTGAGCAAGGGGAAGAGGGTACACAGTCTTCATTCTTTCTAAAATAAATGAACACTGCTTGTTTATCATTATAAAATGGAGTTGGAATTCTGCCACACCGAGAAGAAAATGGGCTCGTATCTGCAGTCTTCTTTGGAAGAAACACCCCATTTACCTTCACAATTCTTGTACAAGAAGATGCTTTATGTTTTTGAAATTTTTTAAACTACTGGAATTTTAATGATTGTTTTTAACTTTATTATTATGAATAAACAGAGGGGGAAATACTAAAATTTAGGAAGTAAAAGGCTATTGATGTGAACTTTGTGATAATTGTTTTATTAATTTTTTAGTTTTATAAATGAATATTAATTTCCTTACAGTAATACAAGCAAATAAAATAGTTAAAATTTAGTTTGGAAGTACTTTTTGAGTGCTTTAAGGCAAAGCAGAAAATACTTCATGAAAAAAAGAAGATTCCTGTGGACAATGGAAGACATATAATTTTTAAAAATTCTTTAAATTCTTGTGGAGAAAGTATGTATCATTCAGGTAGTAAACTTGTTATGTCTATAGGTGGCTTACAATAGCTCAAAAACTTATATTCTAAAACTTTTTTAGTGAACTATATCTGAAAAGTAGCTAAAATCAACTGTCTAAAAGCATAAAAAAGCTTACTGTGACCTCAACTTAACTAATACATTTAATGGTTAGGAAAAAAAATGTAGAAAATGTGTTGTTCTCAGCAAAGGTGTTATTGTATCTAATTTAAATTATTGTATTTAATGTACCTCTGTGTTAATCTATTTGTAAACTAAAAATAAATAATATTCATCAAACCAAACTTTGTTTCTTCTTAGGATTTTGAGCCTACTTCGGATGCTTCATTATTCCTTTATGGAACTTATCTATTATATATACTTTTCTTTAAAAAGACCTACTTTAATAATAGTTTGACATTTTCAAATTGGGGGACAATTATCCAAAACAAAAAGTTACACAGAAATACATATAATTTTTTAAAAAGTTTGGAGTAAATATCTGTAAATATATTATTTGTCAGTTTGTTAGTGAACAAACTGAAACCATAGTGTAAAATGGCTAAAAATTAAAGAAGAATAATTAAAAACAAGGAAGCAAAAACAATATATACAACCTATACACAGTCAGCAACAACAAACAGCAAAACCATATGCTTTAGATCACATACATGTAGTTAGTTAAATAAGGAATGTAAGAAATGACAGAAAGAAAAACAACAAGAGGGATAGAATTTCTTGCTTATAGTATATAATATCTGGATCACAAATCTCCATCGTGCTAATTAATCAAAATTCTTAATATTGAGCTTTCTTCCCTGGCTCCATCCACTTATTTATTCATCTATCCATTTGCTCATTCATTCATCTGAGTAAATACTGCATTTTGGATATTATACCAGGTACCTTTAATCACCCCCAACCTTCACATAGATTTATCTTTCAGCCACTTCACACTGAAACTGCCCTGAGCAAAACATTTTTCATATACTTATCAACAACACCAAATAACATCTGACTCTCTTGATAGGCCAATTTTTGTTCACATATTTTGTTCAAATATAAACTTTTTGAAAGATAGGAACACAGGCCTTCTTAACGTCTGTAGAACAAGTGTTCAGGCATTTGGTTAATTCACCCTAAAAAGAGTCTTGTAAAAGCAATAACAATTTAAATGGTTTCAATGGCTTTAGTCAAACAGAATAAAATTTCACATGATTAGATATTATAAGAGTTCTAAATGTTTATGAGAAATAAAAGATATTTAATTAAAGTTTCATTAGAAACATAAGCAGGAAATTGACTTTAAAAATCCAGGCAACTGGAAAATAACATAAGTTAATCAGTAGCTTGGAGTAGACACATTAATCTGCTGCCTGTTCTGTGTGATTTCAGCGCCACCTTGACCACAATGTTCATTGTGCCAGAGATTCCTTGTTTGGGGATTCATTTATTTTAAGTCTTGAAATCTTTTATATATTCAGGATATTTTAATACTATGCAGGTAAAAACTAGGAAGGTGAAAAATAATATGCTTTTGTCAATCAGCACTTCATGAAGAATTAAGTAACTGGTGTTAATTAAAAATGTTTAGTTGGGATTAGAGCATTATTACAGAAATAGTGTTGAAAATACACTTCACTTTGAGCAATGCTTTGATTTTACAAAATAATACCACACATGTGATCTCATTTATTCTTCACAAGAACTATATATCTGACCCAGGAAGGCTGATTATATTTTAGAAATGTGAAAGACAAACTTCAGAAAAAGAAGCAGGGCAGAGAAGACATTTAGGAAACACCTAAGGTAATGAAAGCCCATTAGACAAATTTTTTCATGAGTTGCTCAGAAAGTAATCTCTAACTGCTTTAATCAAATCCACTTTTGAATGTCATCACGATAAATCATGTACAATATGTGCCTTGGTCAAGTTGAAATTAACTGAAAATTTTATAAATGCTTCCAACAAGAGGAAATTAAACCAATGACGGACATTCCTCACCTGTGTTTTAAATGGTGTTTCAAGTAATCTGAAAGAGTTACTAAACTTTTACTGTGTGTTTAACTTACTTCCAGGGAATAATTTACATAAAGTCCATATCTTATTATATTATGGCTAAATTTTTTTGTGCAATGTTCCCACATGAACCTTATTCTCAAAAAAAACCCCCAAAACAAAACAATAACAAAAAAACCCCAAAGTCCTGTTTACTGATCTTTAATAAAACACCATTAAGTTACCATATAATATTGTAAAAAATTTCAGCGAGTAGATAGAACCTTTCTCTATAGACCTTGATTTCAGTGACTGTCCAAGAATATCATATTATCAAGGAGCAATATTACTGTATGATTAAATAAAAAATTCTTTTTTAAATGACATATTCCCACTAAGCTGTATAATTTCTAATTAAATTTCATCGCAAGTTTTGGTGCAAATGATAAATACATTTACTCAGAGAGAAACATTCAAATTACAGAGTAGAAGGGAAAAATGAAACTACTATCTGGTTAATGAGCAATGACTTTATATTGCTTATAAATGTAATAAGAACTCTATTAGAAGATTTTTATTTAACTTGGTGATAAAAATAAATATCCCTTTGATAAAGGTAGTTTTGTATTTTTGTTTCTCTATTTAACTTGCATTAAGAAAAATATAAAGCTCATTCATTCACCAAATGTGTACTGAATGAATGAAAACACCTTCATAAGCCCAGGCAGATGCACATGACTTAAAACTGGCCTATGACTTAAAACTGAATTGGCTTTTTTTGCCAAATGAAAAATCAATTGCATTTTCTTCTGCTTCCCACTGAAAAAGCTGTGTCATAGATGAGAAATATCTTAGACCCATTAAGGCACCTGAACCAAGAATGTTGATTAGAAGGGTACTTATTTTAACACTGTCTGGGTATACTTGAGTATCTTATTTTAAACAACATGACAACACAGAGCTGTTCTCTAAAATATTTGCCTAAAAACAAACACCACTGTCATTGAAAGAAAATATACAATCTACTCATTGAAAAATACCAATCATCCACAGGTGGTACTTTGTAAGACTGGAGGAAATATCATTATTTATGCAAGACTTTTTTTTTCATATGACAACTTTCATTTTGTGGTCTGCTATTGCAGAAACTGGTAGCTGGTCCTAGAATGGGGAAGGCACTGCTGTCATGCTTTTTCCCTAAACAATTTTATATATATGACCTTCACATATACATGAATATATATGAAGTTACTTCATATATATCCATGTATATATGAAGTAACTATACCCTAGAGGGTTAATACGCCATGGCTCTGTTAGCCATGAATCAGAGAGATAAGACTGGGATTTCAAATTCCAATTTCCTATGTGAGTTCTCAAAATAATTTTTTCATTAAAAAGAAATAATAGGTTACACAGTGCTTTCCAATATCCACTCAGAATTTGAAAGAGTTGCTTTTCCACTATGCCCATCAGAACTGTTGGACTGAATTAACATCGCATTCATAGACATGCTTCTTTTAGAAAACAGTCCGCATGTGTTCGGTGAGTTAATATAATAATAGTATTCCTTTAATTCTCCATTCAGGGAGTACCTGTGCCTTGCTCTGGATCTCTCAGCAGGCAAAGTGAGAAACTTACTTGGCTTTGAATGTGCTCTTTTAGATGTGGGTCCCTCTGTGCCAGAATCAGGAGGTCGACTAGCTAACTGCAAGGCAGTTGAGTTGTTCCTGTTAGTGTTTTGGGACTCAACATTTGTGACAGCTTCACTCTGTGGTTCGGTACCTGGCTTCGTGCCAGTCTTTCTTTTCTGCTTTTGGGACACAGAAGTACTTGAAGTCCAGGTAGGAGGCAAAGCAGAGGTAGTGGTAGAGGAGTCCTGACTTGAACAAGTTTCTGAACATTGTATCACATTGTCATTGGCAACTTTAAAACACTGGGCATTCTCTTCATGTCCCACAGCTTGTTTGGACATGGACTGGGGCAGCGTCACACTACAGCCTTGTATTTGAGCCCCATTAGTTTGAGAGCAGACGTTGCTGACCTTGGTGACCTTGTGTTGCCCATTATTGTTACAAACCTTATACCGGATCATTAGAATGATGATGAAAACCAGCACAGAGGCTACAATGATTCCACCAATAATAATAATCATGGTGCCTCCCAAAAACTGGGACTGCATGAAATGGCACCGCACATAATCCTCTTCCGTAGTAAACTGGATGCAACCCACGACTCTTGTGGCAGTGAGGGAAGTAATGCCATCATCATATATTGCCAAGACACACAAGTCATACATAGTTCCAGCAGCCAGGTTATTGACAAGAAAAGTTTTGCTCGTAGGAGGTATCATTCTGAGGGACAATGGAATTTGTGTTAATATTAAAAACAAAACAAAACAGATACACACACAGTCATTATGACTTTAGTTCTGTTTCATTTCAGTACTCATTAAGATAAACACATTTATAACATATGAAATATGAGAAAATGATCTAATCTTATATTTACCAAGTTAAAATGGCTAAAAGTCATTGTTGGATTCTGCATTATATTAATGGTGCCTGCACTATGTCTTGACAAGCTTATTAATTACATTGCTTGGCAAAGCAGAATTCCTAATAAAAGCCACTGCTAAAAAATCATTTATGACAAATTACTTTTGAAAGGTGTGACTGTGACATTATTTGACTACTAAACAAATCCATTTAGCACTTAAAACACCTCTGTGACTAAAAGCCAATTTGAAGGAAGGGAAAACACTGACAATCACATTAGAAACCAGAATGGAAATGCAATTCAGAGTATTTATTTTTAAAATCAGTTATAAGCTACTATGGAATGGTACCCAGTAAATCTATCTTTAATAACTAAGATAATTACTAAGATTAAAGTTTTTTGTGTGTGTTTTTGTTTTTTTTTTTTTTGTGGTACGCGGGCCTCTCACTGTTGTGGCCTCTCCCGTTGCGGAGCGCAGGCTCAGGGGCCATGGCTTACAGGCCTAGCCGCTCCGCGGCATGTGGGATCTTCCCGGACCGGGGCACGAACCCATGTCCCCTGCATCGGCAGGCGGACTCTCAACCACTGCACCACCAGGGAAGCCCTAAAGTACTTTATTTACAGATCTCAACCCTCTCTTATGTCTTCAACACTTGGTTCCCAGTATGTTTTTATCTATAAATGAGGTTGATGCGTAATATTATCCTAGAATCATGAACAGGGCAAAACTGTTGACCAGAGCATAAATCCCTTATCCTCCCCATTGTGGGCTGATGAAATTACTTTCACAACATAGTTTGTAAAGTTTGATAAGAGTTTAAGACATCTCTGAATCCACTGTATCACTAAAGTCTTCTGTGGCTCCTATTCTCCACTACCTTTTTCTACTCAGTAGCAACCATATATGACTAAGATTTAATTTGGAAAAAAGGCTTGAAACTCTCTTTTTTCTCTGAAAGAGTTTTAGAAATTTCAAGACTTGGCAATGCTAATCTGTTATACAACCTAAACAACGTGTTCTAAATGTACCAAGAAACTTTTAGGCTAGAGTATGTATTATGGTTGAAATCACTACCATTTAGTGAGTGCATAAGAAATGCCAGGCATTACTAAGCACTTTATATGCATCATGATTTCATTTTTACAATGACTTATGAGGTAGGCATTATCACCATTTTACACGTGACAAACATTAAGGTCAGGAATTCAAGCAATTTCCTCAGGGTCATAAAGAATTTACTTGTCATGGAAGGATTAAAATCTTGGAATTTGGAAAATAGAAACTGACCTATTTCACAGAGCTAATGTTTAAAGTATATAGAATGTCTAGTAGCTACAGGAAAGTAAGGGGTAGAGGTGGATGCCCATCTTTGACAACGGGTTAAATAATCCATAGCCTAAGTGAAAAGCTGAGTATGACAACAGCAAACTACTATATGCTAATATACACGCATCGCAGTCTACATCCCAATACATTTAGTGATGAGAGGGATATTAGAAACCATTTACTCTAATCTCTTCCTTTTAAAGATGTGAAAATTAAAACTCAGCCAAGTAGAACCTTGCCCAGCATCGGTCACATGGTTAGCTAGGTCAGTTTTGTTTTTTCCTACCAGCCCATGCTTATTTTTAAAAAAATTTTCTCTCATTTCCATACATGAGCAAAAATCAAATTATCTTCAAGAATTCACCTAGGTATATAAAAACTGATTTGATCTTATTTCAGAAAAGCTGAAAGGCAAAATATATATATATATAATATATATATATACATATATATATATACATGTATACATATGTATATTTCAAAGCCATGATTTTACATTATTTCCTAGGAGTAACAATAGTCTATCATGAGTGAAATTATATGGAGAGGTAAAAGTGTATATTTCCAACTGAAAATTGGACAACATGTGACTATAAATCAGTGAGGCTGAACTTTAGAAAAACATACCAGAAATTCTTTAGTCAGATGTGACTTCTCCATCAATATCCTTACCCAGAGATTACATATTTAACTCCACTGATACTTTCACTGCTCAAAATACTTATAAACTTTCTCTTTGGAACTGTCTTAAGAACCAGTGTATATGAGACAACACACACACACATAACTCAATCACTCAAAAAATCAGTCTCATTATTTTATAGTTACATCCTATTTTTGACCAAAAATGGCAATACCCATCTTGATCACCCACCTTATTCACAAGACTTGGCTCCAAATGGCTTTTGCTTGTTTCCAAAATTCAAATTCACCCTCAAAAGACGAAGATTTGCCACCACTGAGGATATTCAAAATAGTATGACGAAGGTTCTAAAGATAATTCCAAAAATGCTTTGAGCAATGGCAGCATTATTGGGATAATAGTATAGCCTCCCAATGTGACTTCCTTGAAGGAAAGAACACTCATGTGGATGTGTAAGTTCTGGTATGTTTTTGAATTTTTAAGATAAATCAATCTTGTTCTCTGATAGTCACATCTCTTAGATGAGGGGAAAAAAGTAAGTAAGCATAATATTAAATATAAATTTGAACTCTCTGAAAATAACAGCATTCAAAATATTTCTCCACATGTATTCACCTTTCACAAGCCTTACATATATATTTTAAAAAGTGGAGTACTTTCATTACAACACAGAGTAGCACTGCTGATTGAAAAAAATCAGTAGTAGATAATCAAGTCCTACACTAAGATGCACAGCAAGTACAAAAATTTGCTTAATTTTTCTTACCTGTAAACAAGGGTGTCATCATAAGTACCATTGTACTGGATTTGAAACATACGTATTCCCGGGATATTTCTTTGAAAATTAAATTTAAGCAGTGCCGTAGATGATGTTGCTTCTGCCACCACGATTTTATCTTGACTGATTTTAGTATCACCATTACTAGTGCTTGCATTAGAACCTGACTTAGTAGAAGTTGAGATATCTGAAGAACCAGGATCAGGCTCATGGATATGGTTCGTACTGTTTAGTAAGTGAGGGAGCTTAATTATATGAAGATCCACCATTTGTGTTGCTTCTCCAGCAGGATTGGAAGCAATGCAGGTAAAAGCACCTGTATCCTTAATAGTTGTTATAAGAATGTCAAGTGTTCCATTATCATACACCAGAGATCTTGTTGCATTTGAAATAAGCTTCCCTTCAGGAGAAATCCAGTGAATTGCAGGTTCGGGGTCTCCCCTCGCTTTGCACCTCAGGGTTGCCCTCTGACCCTCCAGGACTCTCATCTCATGTGTATGACGAGTAATGAGAGGAGGCTCACACAAAAACTCTTCCTCAGGAATTGACCAAAAATAGCGGCCAGTTAAAAGCGCTGGGGAAGCACAGGTCTCCAGGTCATCTTCTCTGGACAGACGCCTTAACCACAGCAATTCACAGTTGCAATGCAAAGGGTTTCCACCAAAACTTAATGCAAAAGTAGATGGGCTTATGATTCCTGAGGTTGCTAGGACCTGAGCTCGCTGAAAGAGAGGGTCAGGTGGTAACTTCTGCAATTTATTTGATGTTACATCTAGCCGAGTCATCTTGTGCAAGTGGGAGAAAGTCCCCTTAGGAATGTTATCAATCATATTGTGATCCAAACTGAGGGTGTGCAAGCTAACCATCTTCTCAACAGCATCCCATGGTATTGTTTCTAAATTATTATAGGACAGATCCAGCTCCTCGAGGGCAAAGACATCATCAAATGCTGTAGAAGAAATTAAAGTCAGCTGATTGTTGTTCAGTATCAAATGATGGAGATTGGAAAGCCCACTGAACATATCATTTGTAATTTTAGTCAATCTGTTGCTATTCAAATGCAATGCCCTCAGATTCCGTAAGTCAGCAAAAGCATGAGGTGTAATAAAACTTATTGTATTCCTGGATAGAGTCAGGTCCACCAAGCTGGTCATATTGGCAAAATCTTTCCTTTTAATATTTGTAACAAAATTGTCTGCCAAACGCAGTTCCACAGTTCTTCTGTCAATGTTTGGTGGCACAAACAAAAGCCCTTTCTTGGCACAAAGGGTTGCAAGATTAGGAGACAAAATCTGACAGACACAACGCTTTGGACAGATCTGAGCTTTCACTGCTATGCCAATGAAAAACAGATAAAAAAGAAATTTTTCCATTGTAGATCAGTTTTAAGAGCCTGTAAGAGAAGACACAAAATATAGTGTTAGCATCCAATCATTTGAGTAAAGTTCATATTCCTACTAAAATAATCTTTTTTATGCAAATTAGAATACAGAAACAATTTATTCACTTGCTTATTTAACCAAATATAAAATATTAACTCTGTATTGTCTGTGCAGTAGACCCTAGGATAAAAAAATATATATACCACTCATGACCTCATGAGATTTAAAATCAACTGGTGAAAACAAAGAAGTCAACAGATTATTATAATTCTGTCAATTAAGTGCTATTTTTGAAATATGTCCAGGGCACTCCCTGGGTTCACAAAAAAGAGACATTCAGCCCAGACTGGAGGATGGAAACTCAGGAAAATTTCCACTAAACCCCCAAAAGACACCTTGTAAATTCAAAACCTTAGACATATTTAGAAATTTGCAAGTATTTCAATTTACTAGTCTGAGCATAAACAGAAAGAGACAATATTTGTATTTGTTAACCTTGTGGCAAGATACTTGAAAGTAATTAATTGTTAATTAAATTTTATTCATCTTTACAAACTATCTTGAAAATAGTACAACCTCCACATCTTAGCTGCAAATACAGGATCTTGTTCTCAAATATTAAAAAGGCTGAAAATTTACCACAAATTCTCTGAGCTCCTTAACTATTAGACTGTTTTATGTGATATAATGTGGATTTTTGAAGATAATTTATGGAAAGCAGTCATCAAAATACTTGACAGTGAGTCCAAGAAGATGTCATATTCCATTCTCCTTTTCTGAAAAAACTTAGTGCACTTATATTTATTCAAATTTATTTTTTAAAAACTTGACAGTTTCACTTCTATCTTGATCTTAAGTATTTGCTCTTGAAAATAATCAAAAATAAAAATACTAACGCATACGTGATTAAAATTATCAAAAAGTACATGTAATTTTAAACACCAAAAGAGAAAACACCTGCAGAAAATCACTTAAATGTTTAATTGATGAAAATATGAACTACATAGTTATTCTAGAAATGATGCACCTAGTTTTCTAAATAAAACCTATTCTTATAGGTTTGATTTATTTTATGCCTATTTTATGCCATATTAAATATGGTTGTAATGAATAAGAACTGTCATTCTCAGCAAATGAAATAGTCTTACTCTTCTGTTCATGACAGAATAACTAGTACTTAGCCTTTCCGTAATAAGCAAAATTTAAAAAAACAAACAAAAAAAAGAAACTGTACAAAAATATGTAAAATGTCTGTTTCAGACATTGGAGAAAAGGAAGCAGAGAACTGTGATCCTTGAAAAAGTGAATTAAAAAAAATGAACCCTATCATTGAGCCCTAGAGACACTTTCCAAACCACAGCACAAGGAGGGAAAACAAGGCAAAGCATGAAGAGTCTTATTCAATTGAAGAGAACTGAGATCGGAGTGCAGTGTCTCAGGTGGCTTGACTTTATGGGGCAAAGTACCAGAAATGAGAGAGTTATCAAAAGAAAGAATGCCAGTAATCTCTGTACATAAAGACAGGACAATAGATACTAACTATATGGAAACACTGATGGGGAAAAAAGTGAACAAAAACTCAGTGACTTGTGGAAAAATATTAAAAAGTCAAACATACATATAATTGGAGTATTAGAAGAAAGCTCTAATGTAGAAATATATCTGACGAAATAAAGGCAACTTCTTTTTTTCAAATTTGTGATAAAAAAAAAAACCCAAAATCCAAGCTCAAAGCAAGAAAAACCCACAAAGACACATCACAATCAAATTGCAGATAACCAAAGAAAGAGGAAAAATAATCTTAAGAGCAGTCCCCAAAATAGGACACATTACAAGAAGATATGGTGAACAAAATGAAAATAAAAATAACGTCTGACTCCTCACTGACTTCTCTTCGGAAATAAAGCAAGATGGAAGACAATGAGAAATCTCTTTAAAGAGCTTCCAGAAAAAGAAAGGCCTGCCAAACTGGGTGGGGATTTATATATTCGTAAATGATGAAAGTAAAATAAAAACGTTTTGAGAGAAACAAACTGAAATTTTCATTACCAGAAGAACTTGAATATTTATAGATGCATAAAAAGCAACAGAAATGTTATATCTGTGGGCAGATATAAAATATTTTGTTGTGTTTTAATATGTTTATAAATAGTACTCTGGTGTGGATATAAACAGTTACAAAAAGCATTCACACCCTAACAATTAAATATGCTGGATAAGCTACACGTTATATATTTTTATAAATAACAACATCATAATGCTGAAAATACAAATAAACTTAATGGAATTATATTCCAGATAATGGCAGTCCTTGATGAAAGGGAGGATATACAGAGGTGTCCCCCTTCTTCCCCCATCAACAGAAAAGTAAATAGAAGAACCCACCTGGCATAAATTGGGGTGAGGAGAAACCAGCCTATCTTTTAACAAACTTTTTAAAAAATACCTTATTGTTTTAGAGCAGTATTAGGTTTACAACAAAATTGAGAGTAAGGTACAGAGATTTCCCATATACCAACTGCTCCCACACATGCAGAGCCTCCTCTATTATCTACATCCCTTACCAAAGTGGTACATTTGTTACAGCGGATGAATCTACTTCGGCACATCATAATCACCTAAAGTTCATAGCTTACATTAGGGTTCACTCTTGGTATTATACATTCTCTGGGTTTGGATAAATATATAATGACATATATTCACCATTTTGGAATCATACAGAGTATTTTCACTGCCTCAAAAATCCTCTGTGCTCTACCTATTCATCTCTCCCCAGCCCTTCCCGGGCAATCACTGATCTTTTTACTGTCTCCATAGTTCTGTTTTTTCAAGAATGTCATAGAGCTGGAATCATACAGTATGTAGCTTTTTCAGATTGACTTCTTCCATTTAATATGTTTTTAAGGTTCCTCCATGTTTTTTCAAGGCTTTGTAGCTCATTTCTTTTTAGCACAGAATAATATTCCATTGTCTGGATATACCACGGTTTATCTGCTTACCTACTGAAGGACATCTTCGTTGCTCCCAAGTTTTGGCAATTATGAATAAAGCTGCAATACACATCCATGTACAGGCTTTTGTGTGGACATGTATTTTTTACTCCTTTGGGTAAATACCAAGGAATGCAATGCTGAATTGTGTGGTAAAACATGTTTAGTTCTCTAAAAATCCATCAGAATGGCTGCACCAGGAATGTGTGAGAGTTCCCGTTGTATCACTTCTTCTTTAGCACTTGGTGTCAGTGTTACAGATTTTGGTCATTCTAATAGATGTGTAGTAGCATTTCATTGTTTTAATTTGCATTTCCCTGGTGACATATGATGTGGGATATCTCTTCATATTTTATTTGCCATCTGTATATCTTTTTTTGTTGAGGTGTCTGTGAAGGTCTTTGACCCATTTTTAATCATTTTTTTAATTATTGAGTTTTAAGAGTTCTTTGTATATTTTGGATAACAGTCCTTTATCAGATTTGTCTTTTGCAAATCTGTTGTATGTAAAAAAGCACCACCATACCTGAGGTCATCTAGGTTTTCTCTTATGTCATCTTCTAGGAATTTTACAGTATTGTATTATTGTGATTCAGTTCACCACAGCTTCAAACGCTTTGAGAGCATGGTTGGGAGTTTCCTATTCAGTAAGACATGAATCTTAGCACTAGAGTGGTTTTGGAGCTTTATAACTCTGTTTCCAGCTTTTTTTGGTGGCCAAGGAGAACTCCTTGATCTTTAATTTCACCTCTGGATTTCTTTGCTTTGTGCTGTAAATGAGGTATCCTACAAGCTTTTCTCATCTCTTCAGTGCCATGCCAGGCATTCTGTGGTTGAAAGTCAGAAATACCTCTATGGGAGGAAAGGGACTGAACTATCCTTTCTCTCTCTTCCCTCCCCTTCTCCCTCCCCCCCTCCTCTCCCTCATAGCTAAAACCCCTGAGTGACTTTTCCTTTCTGTTCTGCTTCTTATTCATTCTTCCAAACCTGAAAGTCTACATTGCCTGGAGGATTCATTTCAATTTTCCTTTCCTTCCTTAATTCTTCCTCAATTTTTTTCCTTATCTGAAAATGTAAAGTACCTAGGGAAATTGTCTCATAAAAATAGAGGGCAGAATGGTGGTTACCAGGGGCTGAGGGGTGGAGGAAGTGGGGAGATGTTGTTTGAGGGTACAAACCTGCAACTAGTAGATAAATAAGTCAAAAATTTGCATATAACTTATACTTGACCTTCTGTATCTGCAGTTCCTCTACATCTGTGGTTCTGCATCCTCGGATTCAACCAACTGTGAACCGTGTAGTACTGTAGTAAGTATTTATTGAAAAAAAATCTGTATATAAGTGGACCCGCACAGTTCAAACCCTTGTTGTTCAAGGGTCAACTGTATACATGTATTTAGAACAGGAAAAGCTAATGCATAGTGATAGAAATCAAATCTATTGATTGTGGTTGCCTGGTTGGAGGATGGTATATTGACTGGGGAAGAGTACAGAAAGATTGGGCAGGGAGGGTCATGGAAATATTCTATATCTTATTTGTAATAATAGTATACATTCATCAGAATTCATTGGCTATACACTTGAAATTCATGCATTTTATTTATGGCAAGTTTTCCTCAACAGGGTTGGTTAAGCTTAAAAGAGGAAATATGGGTTTTCTGTTATGTTTCCAAACATTGGTTTCAAAGGAAGAAGAATTTATAAAATGACAAGTTATTGGTAATCAGAACTTAGTCATAAATATTTTAGAAATACATATTTTCTTAGCTCTGTCATATATCCTCAAAGATTGTTTCCATTCCAACCCAAATTATGCGCCCTATCATAATCTGATTTACTCCCTCAGGTAACATACACACTGCCTGATGTAATATCATCTCACTGCTGATAGGGTCATTTACTAAGTAGCAATAAGTTTAGAATAAAATGGGCACCACTTTCTTAACTCTGTGTTTATTTATTTATTTATTATTATTTTTGTGGTACGCGGGCCTCTCACTGTTGTTGCCTCTCCTGTTGCGGAGCACAGGCTCCGGAAGTACAGGCTCAGCGGCCATGGCTCACGGGCCTAGCCGCTCCGCGGCATGTGGGATCCTCCCGGACCGGGGCACGAACCCGTGTCCCCTGCATCGGCAGGCGGACTCCCAACCACTGCGCCACCAGGGGAGCCCTCTGTGTTTATTTTTTAAGTGAGACCTGTAAGTAATAACAGAATCATATGAATTGTGATCAATGAGCATTCCCATGTTATCTTAGGACAAGGTGGAAATTTCAAAGTTTGTAAAAAATAGGAGATAGGAATCACAGAAAGAAGCAGAGTTTCACTTCCTACAAGTTCAAAAACTAATCGTTGGGCTTCCCAAGAGCCATGGTCGCTGAGCCTGCACGTCCGGAGCCTGTGCTCCGCAACCAGAGAGGCCACAACAGTGAGAGGTCCGCGTACCACAAAAAAAAAAAAACCAACAAAAAAAACTAATCCTTGACATATTTTTTAGATTAATATAATACCACTTGAAGAAAATGAATGTGACTGGAAGAGTGGAGTAGTTGTCAGTTTTGCTGGAATTCATAATTTAAACATTTATAAAGACCATTGGATGGACATAGAGACTGTCATACAGATTGAAGTAAGTCAGAAAGAGAAAAACAAATATCATATATTAATGCATATATGTGGAATCTAGAAAAATGGTACAGATGAACCAGTTTGCAAGGCAGAAATAGAGACACAGATGTAGAGAACTAACATATGGACACCAAGGGGGGAAAGGGGGGGATGGGATGATTGGGAGACTGGGATTGACATATATACAGTAATATGTATAAAATAGATAACTAATAAGAACCTGCTGTATAAAAAATTAAATTAAATTTAAAAAACCATAAAGACCATCAAACACAGTATCCTCATTTTTCTTTTGTATATATATATATATATATATATATATATATATATACACACACATATATATATATATTCTTTTTTGGTTCTTTTCCATTATAGGTTATTACAAGATATTGAGTATAGACACTATCCTCATTCTTATCTAGTTAAGTGAAACTCTTTTAAAACATGATTCGTCTGTTGCTTTATTAAATAGTTAAATGCAGACAACAAAGATCCCTTTTTAATAATAATATTTGAGGGGGGCTGTAACTCAGTAAATAGTCATACAGTTGCAGCTCTTTAGATAATATTTACACACCTCTATATTATATGTTCTCTCAATCTAGTTCCTCTCAGACACAAAGTGGCACATTTACAGACAAAGAAGTGTCTATCACACACAAACTGGAAAATCATTTTCCAGTACTGCATCCTTCTTTTAGCCCATGGCTATTATATAACATATGCTCAAGAGAATCAGTATTTATTTGGCAACTAGAACAGGATATAAAAGCAAATTTAGATCTTACATCCAACTGAGAATATAATCTATTCTCTGCAGAAACCAGTATGGTACCAATTTATATGTTGAGATAAAGGAAAGCTATCTGGCTCCTCAGGAGCTGCCTTGCCATCTTTCAGCAAAGCTCTACTAATTCAATTAGTGCCCCTCTGCCCAGGCTAATGCCTGGGAACAGATGCTGATGCCTGCTGACACTGATGAGTTGTTTTAGGATGTGTCAAAATGGTTACATTATGGCAAAGGATATTTCACAATGTAGTTTAGATAATGAAACACATTTGATACTCCTTTCAAATATTTTAGGTTTTCCCCCTAATTTTTATTCTAGAATGACTATGAATGATAATATTATAACTCCATTCTCTGCTAAAACATGTACTGAGGATATTGCAATTGAACCTGTTAAATTCAGGCCGACAAATATGACAAATATAATCTAGAACAATAATCCTTTGGTCTTTGATTATAATATTTGCTAGCAAAATTCCTAAGCACATTGAACATAATAAATTTTTAAGATTCACTCACACATCCATTCACTCATTCTTTAAATTAAGTTCAGCAAGATTTATTTAGCTTCTGTACCATCTACAAGGTGCTTTGCTAGAATATAACAAGCTTAGAAGGCTGGGATCTGATTAGACAAACACATTTACAATTAGTATAATAAAAGGCAGACTGTAAAATATTTTAATTTACCATACATTTTGATATTTATATTTACACAATTCAAATGGGTCTGTGAGTTAATAAAGCATCCTGTAATTTTTGTTCTCAACATGTATATATATACATATATGTATTTTTAACTCATCATGACATATGTGTATATAAACACTTATTATTTACACTAATGGACAAGAGGCCAGTTACTTAGACAAACCAAATTAAAAAAGAATAATAGTTACCATTCACAGAGCACAAATAAACATGAAGGAAGTAATGGTCTTTTTATTTTATAGATGAGAAAACAAGATTGAGATGCTAATAAATGATAATTAAACCAGATTACTAAATGGAATGTTTGCCATACTCCATTTAACTAGTAGATGTGCAAATATTTCATCACTTCTCTGCTTTTAAAATTAAGGTGAATGCTACATAGAGAAATGTTTTATTTCTTTTATAAATATTTTTAATATTAATTTTGTTAGCTTACACTAGAAAGCTAAAATGGACTTGTTATGCAATGTACTTATCATACCAAATCTCATTTAATCCTTGCACAACTCCATATAAAGGAGTTATCTTTCTTCCCATTTTATATGATGAAATAAAATTTAAGAAACTTAAGTAATCCCCTCAAGGTCATACAGAAAGTAAACAAAAAGGTAGCTTTAAGATGGAGATACATTTACATCCAAAACCCATACTCCTTCTAGGATAAAATGATGTTTATTTATGTTACTTATATTGTGTTTTCCAGATTATGCAGCACTTGGACATAAAGGGTTATTAATTCCAACAATGATTCCTAAAGTTCCTCAAGTTACTTACTCACTTTTTTTCCTGGTCTCTTTCATAATCAAATTACATTTATAAGGTGCTGGCAGATTACTATGGTGGAGACTTAAGAGCATATTGGATGACAACCCAAATGACACATTTAACCAGTCATTCATTTTTCTTTGGTGTGTCCAGATATGACTGAAGTTACCCAAATACTTAAGTCCGTAATGCTAAGTATTCTTTTAAGAATATAAATTCTACATCAGAAAGGAGAGTGACTTCTGTGTATAATGAAGTCTCAGTATTCTCCCAGTGAAGTGGGTTGAGTTGTCCCTTTTTTTGCCCATTTAGGAGTCTGCCTGCAGAGACTCTATAATGTCACTGACTGTCCATGAATCCTGAGAGTAAATACTACCAGTAACTCTGAAGGAGAATGTATTCTCTCTTGCAGACAAGCCTGGGGAGAGAAAGCAGCCTAGAACAGGCCAGTGCTAAGAGGCTGTGAAGGTTTACAAAAATGCCAGAACAGCAGCAGTTTAGAGTTGAGTAAGTTGGCACAGGTGACAAGTGGTTTCCTAAAATGAACTGATAGTAAGCATTCCTTATGGATGTTCAGATATAACTGGGAAGTATTTGGGAAGGGGAAGGGGGGATGTGTGTATAAAAATGCAAAATAATTTATATTTAAAACTTGCACTAATTAAGACAGTAGTGCCTATAAGGGACAGGTACAGGTATAATTTATCTGGGGAGTGGATAGTTATTTGTTTCACAGAAAATCTGATAACCTACTTTGTGTGTGAATGGTGAGTACCCCAAGGCATGGATTTTAAAGGGGCAATGAAACAAAGGATATATACCCAGGAGTGGTATTGCTGGGTCATATGGTAGCTCTATTTTCAGTTTTTTGAGAAACCTCCATACTATTATCCACAGTGGCTGCACCAATTTACAGTCCCACCAACAGTGTAAGAGGGTTCTCTTTTCTCCACATCCTCACCAACATTTGTTATTTGTGTTCTTTTTGGTGATAGTCATACTGACCAGTGTGAGGTGATATCTCACTGTCGTTTTGATTTGCATTTCTCTGATCATTAATGATGCTGAGCATCTTTCCATGTGCCTGTTGGCCATCTGTACGTCCTTTTTGAAAAAATGTCTATTCAGGTCTTCTGCCCATGCCGACAAATATGACAAATATAATCTAGAACAATAATCCTTTGGTCTTTGATTATAATATTTGCTAGCAAAATTCCTAAGCACATTGAACATAATAAATTTTTAAGATTCACTCACACATCCATTCACTCATTCTTTAAATTAAGTTCAGCAAGATTTATTTAGCTTCTGTACCATCTACAAGGTGCTTTGCTAGAATATAACAAGCTTAGAAGGCTGGGATCTGATTAGACAAACACATTTACAATTAGTATAATAAAAGGCAGACTGTAAAATATTTTAATTTACCATACATTTTGATATTTATATTTACACAATTCAAATGGGTCTGTGAGTTAATAAAGCATCCTGTAATTTTTGTTCTCAACATGTATATATATACATATATGTATTTTTAACTCATCATGACATATGTGTATATAAACACTTATTATTTACACTAATGGACAAGAGGCCAGTTACTTAGACAAACCAAATTAAAAAAGAATAATAGTTACCATTCACAGAGCACAAATAAACATGAAGGAAGTAATGGTCTTTTTATTTTATAGATGAGAAAACAAGATTGAGATGCTAATAAATGATAATTAAACCAGATTACTAAATGGAATGTTTGCCATACTCCATTTAACTAGTAGATGTGCAAATATTTCATCACTTCTCTGCTTTTAAAATTAAGGTGAATGCTACATAGAGAAATGTTTTATTTCTTTTATAAATATTTTTAATATTAATTTTGTTAGCTTACACTAGAAAGCTAAAATGGACTTGTTATGCAATGTACTTATCATACCAAATCTCATTTAATCCTTGCACAACTCCATATAAAGGAGTTATCTTTCTTCCCATTTTATATGATGAAATAAAATTTAAGAAATTTAAGTAATCCCCTCAAGGTCATACAGAAAGTAAACAAAAAGGTAGCTTTAAGATGGAGATACATTTACTTCCAAAACCCATACTCCTTCTAGGATAAGATGATGTTTATTTATATTACTTATATTGTGTTTTCCAGATTATGCAGCACTTGGACATAAAGGGTTATTAATACCAACAATGATTCCTAAAGTTCTTCAAGTGACTTACTTTTTTTCCTGGTATCTTTCATAATCAAATTACATTTAAAAGGTGCTGGCAGGTTACTATGGTGGAGACTTAAGAGCATATTGGATGACAACCCAAATGACACATTTAGCCAGTCATTCATTTTTCTTTGGTGCGTCCAGATATGACTGAAGTTACCCAAATACTTAAGTCTGTAATGCTAAGTATTCTTTTAAGAATATAAATTCTACATCAGAAAGGAGAGTGACTTCTGTGTATAATGAGGTCTCAGTATTCTCCCAGTGAAGTGGGTTGAGTTGTCTGTTTTCTTGCCCATTTAGGAGTCTGCCTGCAGAGACTCTATAATGTCACTGACTGTCCATGAATCCTGAGAGTAAATACTACCAGTAACTCTGAAGGAGAATGTATTCTCTCTTGCAGACAAGCCTGGGGAGAGAAAGCAGCCTAGAACAGGCCAGTGCTAAGAGGCTGTGAAGGTTTACAAAAATGCCAGAACAGCAGCAGTTTAGAGTTGAGTAAGTTGGCACAGGTGACAAGTGGTTTCCTAAAATGAACTGATAGTAAGCATTCCTTATGGATGTTCAGATATAACTGGGAAGTATTTGGGAAGGGGAAGGGGGGATGTGTGTATAAAAATGCAAAATAATTTATATTTAAAACTTGCACTAATTAAGACAGTAGTGCCTATAAGGGACAGGTACAGGTATAATTTATCTGGGGAGTGGATAGTTATTTGTTTCACAGAAAATCTGATAACCTACTTTGTGTGTGAATGGTGAGTACCCCAAGGCATGGATTTTAAAGGGGCAATGAAACAAAGGATATATACCCAGGAGTGGTATTGCTGGGTCATATGGTAGCTCTATTTTCAGTTTTTTGAGAAACCTCCATACTATTATCCACAGTGGCTGCACCAATTTACAGTCCCACCAACAGTGTAAGAGGGTTCTCTTTTCTCCACATCCTCACCAACATTTGTTATTTGTGTTCTTTTTGGTGATAGTCATACTGACCAGTGTGAGGTGATATCTCACTGTCGTTTTGATTTGCATTTCTCTGATCATTAATGATGCTGAGCATCTTTCCATGTGCCTGTTGGCCATCTGTACGTCCTTTTTGAAAAAATGTCTATTCAGGTCTTCTGCCCATTTTTAATAGGGTTGTTTTTTTTTTTTTGATGTTGAGTTGTATGAGCTGTTTATATATTTTGGGTATTAAACTCTTATCAGTCATATCATTTGCAAATTATTTTCTCCCATTCAGTAGGTTGCCTTTTTGTTTTGTAGATAGTTCCCTTTGCTGTGCAAAACTTTTAAGTTTAATTAGGAAAACACTAATTCGAAAAGATACATGCACCCCCAATGTTCATAGCAGCATTATTTACAATTGCCAAGATATGGAAGCAACCTAAGTGTCCATCAAAAGATGAATGGATAAAGAAGATGTGATATATATATATATATATATATATATACACACACACACACACACACATACACACACAATAGAATACTACTCAGACATACAAAAGAATGAAATTTTGCAATGTGCAACAACAAAGATGGACTTGGGGGGGTATTATGCTAAGTGCAATAAGTTAGACAGAGAAAGACAAATATTGCATGATATCACTTATATGTGGAATCTAAAAATAAAACAAACTAGTGAATGTAACAATAAAGAAATAGACCGACAGGTATAGAGAACACACTAGTGATTACCAGTAGGGAGAGGGGAGGGGCAATAGAAAGCTATGGGATTAAGAGGTACAAACTATCAGTATTATGTATAAAATAAATAAGCTACAAGGATGTATTATACAGCACAGGGAATATAGACAGTATTTTGGAGTAACTAAAAATGGAATATAAACTTTAAAATTGTGAATCACTATGTTGTACACCTGTAACTTATGTAATATTGTACATGAACTATACTTCAATTTAAAAAATAAAAAAAATAACAAGGGATAGCCAAATTCCATGTCTGACAAAATAAAAGTTCCCTGTGTGGAACAGAAGAGAGGAGAGATGACTGATGGAAGCACACAAAAGGAGAAGAGTATGTAAAATGGTGAAAGGCATGTGGCTTTCAGATAAGGAAGTTCTCAGATAAAGAGTATCTTGTTAGCTAGGGTATCACATTGCTACTCCCCATCAACTTCAAACCTGAAGAAGTGTGCTTCCCCCCATATCAATGCCTTGTGGAAAACATCAGGGTAAAAATGTTCCACATCTGACTTGGTATTGAATGATGAGAAAACTGAATCTCAGTGAAGGTCTGAAAACATTAGTCACTGAAGACTCCAATCTGGATTTAATATGTTGGGTTCTCTTTCTGTTGCATCTTATTGCAGGTAATCAGGTTTCAATTGACACAGGGGAGAAAGGTTTAGGATATAGAATATTATCACAAATGTGAAATGCAATGAAATCAACTATCCTGTCATTGCAGAGTTTTAGATGACCTGTTTTCTTCCAATTTCCAAGAATACAGCAGCTCCCTTCTCAGAATTCACCTTGCTTTTATGACAACTTGAAAGAACATCAAGAGGGTTATAATACAAATTCGAATGCCATTAATCTGTGTTTCAAATGTAGTAAATGATTTAGTGCTTTATCCATTCTTCTTTGGAATTCCGAAAGGTGACAATCTGAGTCTTTGAGATGTCATGCTATCCATTATGTTTCAGTTTGCCGACGGTGTTTAACATTTCATGTAACTAGTTTCTGTGGTTATATTGGTGCTATTGTGCTGTTGCCATAGCAATTAAAGAGGCACAGTTGTGGAGCAATGCAGACAGAACGATCAGCACAGAGATGCTGTTTGACACAATTCAGGCCTCTAGAAATCTGGATAATTCTTCAGGAAAAAAATATGGGTTAGATTTTGTCTTGATATTATTGTGGGCATTGAGGCAGCCAAGTTATCACCAATGGAAAATCTAGTTGAAAAGCTGAAAAAAATGGGAGAGGAAAGAAAGGCATACACATACAGAGGAAGTAATGAATTTACTGAGGGTTTGTATACTAAATATGTGTGTGGGTGGAAAGTTCCGGCAGTGCTCCTACAGAAATGTTTTGACAAACTGACACCATATGGAAGCTTTTATGTCACTGAAAGCATTATGTGTTTTCTCACTCTCCCTCTCTCCTCCCCCTTTCTCATTCTTTCTTTCTTCTTCTCTATTCCTCCCTCCCTCCCTCCCATCTCTCTCAAACACACCCACCCTACTCAGTCTTTTTGGATTCTCCTATTTTTTGTATTAACATTGTTTGGCCCTTTACAACATAATGATCACTTCAATTTGATGTTATGCATATTTTAAACAGTAATATAATAATTTTACCACATAAAAAGTCCATGTCCAGTTACATTTAAAAAATATAAATATAGCAGATAACTGAGTAAAGGATACAAAGAGATGATTCATAGAAGCCTGGACCTTTCCTGCTCTCTTTCTGTATTGAACTGCCAACATGTCCACTCCACCTTGATCTTTAAAAAATCTCAAAATTGACATGTCTACAACTGAGCTCCTAATTTGCTCTCTCAAATCTGCTTTGCTCCTACTATAGTACTTTCCAATGGCATCCCATCTCACTTAGAGAAAATGCTCAGGTTTTTATACTGGACACCAATTCCTACATAGTGTGGTTACTACTGCTTCTCTGATTTCAGAACTACTCTGGCCCTGGTTCACTTAACTCTTATCAGATTGGCCACTTTGCTCTTTCTCAAACACACTGGCCAAACTTTTGCTCAAGACTTTGCATTCTCTTTTCCTTTTTTCTGGATCTCACCATCTATCTTTAAAAGTATGTGTAGTTTCAACCATCAATCCCTTCCAGTTTTAAATGTCACCTTCAGAGTGGGCCCACCCTATTTAAATTATAAGCCCTCTTTCTTAAATCCCTACTTTATTTTCCCCCATAACAATGACCATCATCTCACCATCTACACATTTTGCTTATCTTTGTCTATTTTGTGACTCACCAAATAAAATGCAAGTTCCATGAGGGCAGAGATTTTTCTCTTTGGTTCACTATTGTATCCTCAACACCTAGGGGAAGGGTTGGCATAAAATGGGCTCTCAATAAATATTGGGTGAAGGAATAATTTGGAAATCCAGCTATTTAGCAAGTGTTTGAGAAAATTTTCAAAGTTTTTAGTAATTGAAATGTGAACAAAAATACTGTTTTGTAAAACAATTATGGTTTTTTAAATTATAATATCAGTGCTGGTGAGGATACAATGAAGAGATATTCTCACACATTGCTAGAGGTGGTAGACATTTAGAATTTTATGCCGTCTAAAATGAAAAAGGTCCTGGAGGCTAGGGAAAAAGATAAAATATAGAATGGAAGAATAAGG
Organism: Physeter macrocephalus; assembly: GCF_002837175.3. NCBI lineage: Eukaryota > Metazoa > Chordata > Mammalia > Artiodactyla > Physeteridae > Physeter > Physeter macrocephalus. Next base: position 124,568,770 of record NC_041224.1, on the reverse strand, counting down.
GAAAAGTCCAGTATTGGCAGGCTTTGACAAGGGAGAGAACTGATTAATTCAGCAGCCTTGAATTATGAGGGAAATGATGAATTAGGAGCATTATAGGATGTTTTATTGTATTTGGGGCCATGCAGACTCCTCTAATACTCCCAAAGAAAACCTTAAGTAAAATTTGCATGATTTGGAAATGCTCCTGCATTTGGGGCTTGGGTTACCTATGCTACCCTTGCTAGCCCATGCCTGAAGACAAGCGTAAGAATCAAATTTATTCACCTAACATATATGTAAACTATTTAACAAAACCACTGGCTTACGATAGCTGTTCCATGAGTAGAAGCAGCAGCAGCAGTCATCATGGCAGCAGCATAGCAAGCGATAACAACAATAATAATATTGAAAAGCCTATCATCAACTTTATGGCAAATTATAATACATCAGTTCAGTTACTTTTTTTTTTTTTTTTTTTTTTTGTGATACGCGGGCCTCTCACTGCTGTGGCCTCTCCCGTTGCAGAGCACAGGCTCCGGACGCGCAGGCAGAGGCCATGGCTCACGGGCCCAGCCGCTCCGCGGCATGTGGGATCTTCCCGGACCGGGGCACGAACCCGTGTCCCCTGCATCGGCAGGCGGACTCTCAACCACTGCGCCACCAGGGAAGCCCAGTTCAGTTACTTATTAATCAAGCCATTAAATGTTTGTTTAAGAATCACAAAGAAGTAGAATTTAGACATGTGCTTAGAGAAAAAACAGGATAAGCCATCATATATATATATATATATATATATACATACACACACACACACATATATGTACATCCAAGTCTGTATGGCTACCTGTACATGTATATGCACGTGTGTAAGTACTAGTTCCCCTTTCAATATCCATTCTTCCCTTCTTTAGTAACAGAATCCCAATTTTCCCTGGTATATTGTTTCCCAGAATGAACAGTTTATTTTCCAGCTTCTTTTGCAGGGAAATATAATCATGTGAGTCACTTATTTTCCATGAGGTATAAGTTAAAATGTTGACAAGAACTTCAGAGAAGGTGCCTTAAAGGCAAATGACTGAAATGAGATGTACCCTTACTTGTCCTTCTTCCGAACTACAATTTTAATAGGATGCCTGGAACTCTAGCAGCCAACTTAGACTTTGAGGTGACCTTGAAGATGGGAGTCAGGAGTCAGGATGACGGAGGAAGACTTCTTGATTATCGTGGCATTGCTCTACCAGCCCTGGGTTACCTTCTAGCATGTTTAAACTACTGTTTTGAAAAGTCTCTTCTACTCACAGCTAAACAAATCTCAACTGGTTACACTATAATTTTAAAAACATTAAAGCACCAGTTATAAATATTCTAAAAATGCCTAGAAAGAAACATGCATTCAGGTCTATATATCTATAGATATTTCAAATATTTTAAAACATTGTATGTAGTAAGTACATATTTCCTGTAAAATAACAAAAAGTTGAAACTAACTTGGATTCTTTTAATATTAATTCATATGTGTTAGCAATGAGTCATATAATGATAAAAATTGTCTATTAAATTGAGAGATTTTTGACAGGTATTGCTCTGGGCTATAACAAACCCCACAGACTTACTAAAAACAAATATTTTATGATGATCAAAGTGAGTAAACACATTTAGCACACATCTGCCATATATCAGTGGGTAGATACTGTTTATTCAATCCCTGAGGCACTGCTTGATAGTCAGTTAGTTATGAAAGTTCATTAATTATTTCAAGCTAACCAAAGAAAATTTTATAAAAATTAGGCATTGGGTCAACTACAGATATTCTCTGACTATGAGAATGTAATGTAAAAATAGATTTCTGTCTTGGTCATTGACTAAATATTTGTAGTAAGTGCTAGTATTGGCTTACTTCCTCAATCTTGGCTTCAGTAAGAGTGGATAGGGTGACATTAACTAAAATATAGAACACAGGAAAGAAAAATGGTTGGGATGTGATGAGAGATAATGAGTTTGGTTTAAGATAATCTATTTTTGAAGGGATTTGTGCTGTTTAAATCCAGGCTGGATATATTTTGAAATGAACAAGATACTGGTATTTAAATCTGTGAGCATGCAATCTCTGAAGGTTATGATCGATATGGCTGGTTTGCAGACAATGGAAATGCATTATTTTAAATTTCTTGACAGCACGCTATTGTCTACATTTGGGAGCATCTATCCACTGTTATTTTATTATTTTACAAAATAATGACTATTTTTTGTTTCATGATTATTTTCATGTGTCACCTGCCAAAGATTTTGACACAGCATTTTTTAAATGAGATGAATCTAGTGTCTAATATTTGCCTTTAGCGTTTTGAAAACTGAGCTAGACGCCAAATAGTTATTTAATAATGTGCCTACCCTTCATTTTTTCCGGTTTCTAAGGACCACTGATTTATAGCTGAGAAAACTGAGGCCCAAATATTGTTCAGATATGATTAGAGTTTTTGAACCCTTAAACACTATGCATGCAAAACATAAATATATTCCAATAATCTAGTGTTCAACTTCATGTTTGAATGTCATACAGTCATGAAACATCTTTACAGTAGATAGTTAAAAATAACAGGAAAATATGTGTTACAATATGTGGTAGGTAGAATTCTAAGATGTTCTCATTATTAGCACTCCCAGGTGTATGCACTCCTGTTTAATCCTCCCACTGAGTGCAGTTAAAACTTGCAACTTGCTTCTAACCAACAGAATGAGGCAAAGGTAAAGGGACTTTCCATATATTAATTATTTGACTTAAAGTTAATAAAAAGAAGGATTATTCTGGGGCCATGACCTATCATGTGAGCCCTTTAAAAGAAGGTCCAAGCTTTCCTTGAAGTTAGATGCCTCAAGTCGAAGAGACTGTCTATCCATTGCTGGCTGTGAAGAAGTAAACTGTCAGGATTCTACAGCAGTGAGGAAATGCATTTTACCAACCACCTGAGGGCACCTGGAAGTGGTTCTTCCCTAGTTAAGCCTCCAGATGAAAACTCAACACAGCCAACAATTTTCCTGTAGCCTTATGAGACCTTAAACAGAGGATCCAGCCAAGATGTGCCCAGATAAACCTATGGAATCTCTGAGATAATAAATGTGTACTGTTTTAAACCACCAACTTTAAGGTAACATCACAGCAATAGAAAATTAATACAAAGTATTTAGATTAAAGAGTGGGAGGAGACCTTCAAGATGGCGGAGGAGTAAGTCATGGAGATCACCTTCCTCCCCACAAATACATAAGAAATACCTCTACATGTGGAACAACTCCTACAGAATGCCTACTGAACGCTGGCAGAAGACCTCAGACCTCCCAAAAGGCAAGAAAATACATACATACCTGGGTAGGGCAAAATAAAAAAGAAAAAACAGAGACAAAAGAATAAGGACGGGACCTGCACCAGTGGGAGGGAGCTGTGAAGGAGGAAAGGTTTCCACACACTAGAAGCCCCTTCACTGGTGGGGAAGGAGGTGTGGCAGGGGGAAATCTTCGGAGCCACGGAGGAGAGCGTAGCAACAGGGGTGCAGAGGGCAAAGTGGAGAGATTCCCTCACAGAGGATCAGTGCCGACCAGCACTCACCAGCCCGAAAGGCTTGTCTGCTCACCCGCCAGGACAGGTGGGGGCTGGGAGCTGAGGCTCGGGCTTTGGTCGGATCGCAGGGAGAGGACTGGGGTTGGCTGCATGAACACAGCCGGAAGGGGTTAGTGCACCATAGCTAGCTGGGAGGGAGTCCGGGAGAAGTCTGGAGCAGCCGAAGAGGCAAGAGACGTTTTCTTCCCTCTTTGCTTCCTGGTGCGCAAGGAGAGGGCCTTAAGCACGCCACTTAAAGGGAGGGAGCTGTGAAGGAGGAAAGGTTTCCACACACTAGAAGCCCCTTCACTGGTGGGGAAGGAGGTGTGGCAGGGGGAAATCTTCGGAGCCACGGAGGAGAGCGTAGCAACAGGGGTGCAGAGGGCAAAGTGGAGAGATTCCCTCACAGAGGATCAGTGCCGACCAGCACTCACCAGCCCGAAAGGCTTGTCTGCTCACCCGCCAGGACAGGTGGGGGCTGGGAGCTGAGGCTCGGGCTTTGGTCGGATCGCAGGGAGAGGACTGGGGTTGGCTGCATGAACACAGCCGGAAGGGGTTAGTGCACCACAGCTAGCCGGGAGGGAGTCCAGGGAAAAGTCTGGAGCTGCCTAAGAGGCAAGAGACCATTGTTTCAGGGTGCGTGAAGAGAGGGGATTCAGAGCACCGCCTAAATGAGCTCCAGAGACAGGCATGAGACGCTAAGGCCGCTGCTGCAGCCACCAAGACACCTGGTGCAAGCACAGGTCACTATCCACACCTCCCCTCCCAGGAGCCTGTGCAGCCTGCCACTGCCAGGGTCCCGTGATCCAGGGACAACTTCCCCAGGAGAACACAGGGCACATCTCAGGCTGGTGCAACATCACACCGGCCTCTGCCGCCGCAGGCTCACCCCGCATCCGTACCCCTCTCTCCCCCCGGCCTGG
>NC_041224.1:124560840-124563291 GCF_002837175.3 Physeter macrocephalus | reverse complement strand
CCAGAGATCTCCATCTCAATGCTAAGACCCAGCTCCACTCAACAACCGGCAAGCTACAGTGCTGGACAACCTATGCCAAACAACTAGCAAGAGAGGAACACAACACCACCCATTAGCAGAGAGGCTGCCTAAAATCATAATAAGGTCACATACACCCCAAAACACACCACTGGATATGGTCCTGCCCATCAGAAAGACAAGATGCAGCTTCATCCACAGACACAGGCACCTGTCTCCTCCACCATGAAGGCTACATAACCCCCTGAACAAACCTTAGCCTCTGGGGGAAGACACCAAAAACAATGGGAACTACAAACCTGTAGCCTGTGAAAGAAGACCCCAAAAAAGTAAGTTAAGCAAAATGAGAATACAGAGAAACACCAGCAGATGAAGGAGCAAGGTAAAAACCCAGCAGACCAAACAATTGAAGAGGAAATAGGAGTCTACCTAAAAAAGAATTCAGAGTAATGATAGTAAAGATGATCCAAAATCTTGGAAATGGAATTGAGAAAATACAAGAATATTTAACAAGGACCTAGAAGAACTAAAGAGCAAATAAACAATGATGAACAACCTCACAGAGGATCAGTGCCGACCAGCACTCACCAGCCCGAAAGGCTTGTCTGCTCACCCGCCAGGACAGGTGGGGGCTGGGAGCTGAGGCTCGGGCTTTGGTCGGATCGCAGGGAGAGGACTGGGGTTGGCTGCATGAACACAGCCGGAAGGGGTTAGTGCACCATAGCTAGCCGGGAGGGAGTCCAGGGAAAAGTCTGGAGCTGCCTAAGAGGCAAGAGACCATTGTTTCAGGGTGCGTGAAGAGAGGGGATTCAGAGCACCGCCTAAATGAGCTCCAGAGACAGGCATGAGACGCTAAGGCCGCTGCTGCAGCCACCAAGACACCTGGTGCAAGCACAGGTCACTATCCACACCTCCCCTCCCAGGAGCCTGTGCAGCCTGCCACTGCCAGGGTCCCGTGATCCAGGGACAACTTCCCCAGGAGAACACAGGGCACATCTCAGGCTGGTGCAACATCACACCGGCCTCTGCCGCCGCAGGCTCACCCCGCATCCGTACCCCTCTCTCCCCCCGGCCTGAGTGAGCCAGAGCCCCCGAAGCAGTTGCTCCTTTGACCCCGTCCTGGCTGTGCCGCCGCAGGCCCACCCCGCATCCGTACCCCTCCCTCCCCCCGGCCTGAGTGAGCCAGAGCCCCTAATCAGCTGCTCCTTTAACGCCGTCCTGTCTGGACAGGAACAGATGCCCTCAGGCGACCTACACGCAGAGGCCATCCGTACCCCTCTCTCCCCCCGGCCTGAGTGAGCCAGAGCCCCTAATCAGCTGCTCCTTTAACGCCCGTCCTGTCTGGACAGGAACAGATGCCCTCAGGCGACCTACACGCAGAGGCGGGACCAATCCAAAGCTGAACTCCAGAAGCTGTGCTAACAAAGAAGAGAAAGGGAATCCCTCCCAGCAGCGTCAGGAACAGCGGATTAAAGATCCATAATCAACTTGATGTACCCTGCATCTGTGGAATACCTGAATAGACAACGAATCATCCCAAAACTGAGGCGGTGGACTTTGGGAGCAACTGTAGACTTGGGGTTTGCTAAGTATGTGACTGACTGGTTTCTGGTTTTATGTTTCTATTAGTTTAGTGTTAAGAGTTTATTATCATTGGTAGATTTGTTTATCGATTTGGTTGTTCTCTTCCTTTTTTTATATATATATAGATATATATAGTTTTTTTTCTTTTTCTCTTTCTGTGAGTGTAGGTGTATGCTTCTTTGTGTGACTTTGTCTGCATAGCTTTGCTTTTACCATTTGTCCTCGGGATCTGTCTGTCAGGTTTTTTTTTTTTTAATACAGTTTTTACAGCTTCTTTTCATTGGTGGATTTGTTTTTTGGTTTGGCTGCTCTCTTCTTTCTTTCTTTTTTTTATTACTCTTTAATTTTTTAATTTTTAATAATTACTTTTATTTTTAATTTTAATAAGTTTATTTCTTTTTATTTCCTTCATTTTCTTTCTCTCACTCTTTCCTCCTTTCTTTCCTTCCTTACTTCCTCCCTCCCTCCTTTCTTTCTCTCTCTTTCCTTCCTTCCTTCCTTCCTTCATTGCTTTTTTCCTTCCTTCCTTCCTGTCTTTCTTTCCTTTCTTTCCTGCCTTTTCTTCTCAGCCATGTGGCTGACAGGGTCTTGGTGCTACGGCCGGGTGTCAGGACTGTGCCTCTGAGGTGGGAGAGCCGAGTTCAGGACATTGATCCACCAGAGACCTCCCAGCTCCATGTAATATCAAACAGCAAAAGCTCTCCCAGAGATCTCCATCTCAATGCTAAGACCCAGCTCCACTCAACAACCGGCAAGCTACAGTGCTGGACAACCTATGCCAAACAACTAGCAAGAGAGGAACACAACACCACCCATTAGCAGAGAGGCTGCCTAAAATCATAATAAGGT
>NC_041224.1:124557638-124559881 GCF_002837175.3 Physeter macrocephalus | reverse complement strand
GGGCTTCGGAGGTCAGATCCCAGAGAGAGGACTGGGGTTGGCTGCGTGAACACAGCCTGAAGGGGGCTAGTGCGCCATAGCTAGCCGGGAGGGAGTCCAGGGAAAAGTCTGGAGCTGCCTAAGAGGCAAGAGACCATTGTTTCAGGGTGCGTGAAGAGAGGGGATTCAGAGCACCGCCTAAATGAGCTCCAGAGACAGGCATGAGACGCTAAGGCCGCTGCTGCAGCCACCAAGACACCTGGTGCAAGCACAGGTCACTATCCACACCTCCCCTCCCAGGAGCCTGTGCAGCCTGCCACTGCCAGGGTCCCGTGATCCAGGGACAACTTCCCCAGGAGAACACAGGGCACATCTCAGGCTGGTGCAACATCACACCGGCCTCTGCCGCCGCAGGCTCACCCCGCATCCGTACCCCTCTCTCCCCCCGGCCTGAGTGAGCCAGAGCCCCTAATCAGCTGCTCCTTTAACGCCCGTCCTGTCTGGACAGGAACAGATGCCCTCAGGCGACCTACACGCAGAGGCGGGACCAATCCAAAGCTGAACTCCAGAAGCTGTGCTAACAAAGAAGAGAAAGGGAATCCCTCCCAGCAGCCTCAGGAACAGCGGATTAAAGCTCCATAATCAACTTGATGTACCCTGCATCTGTGGAATACCTGAATAGACAACGAATCATCCCAAAACTGAGGCGGTGGACTTTGGGAGCAACTGTAGACTTGGGGTTTGCTAAGTATGTGACTGACTGGTTTCTGGTTTTATGTTTCTATTAGTTTAGTGTTAAGAGTTTATTATCATTGGTAGATTTGTTTATCGATTTGGTTGTTCTCTTCCTTTTTTTATATATATATATAGATATATATAGTTTTTTTTCTTTTTCTCTTTCTGTGAGTGTAGGTGTATGCTTCTTTGTGTGACTTTGTCTGCATAGCTTTGCTTTTACCATTTGTCCTCGGGATCTGTCTGTCAGGTTTTTTTTTTTTTAATACAGTTTTTACAGCTTCTTTTCATTGGTGGATTTGTTTTTTGGTTTGGCTGCTCTCTTCTTTCTTTCTTTTTTTTATTACTCTTTAATTTTTTAATTTTTAATAATTACTTTTATTTTTAATTTTAATAAGTTTATTTCTTTTTATTTCCTTCATTTTCTTTCTCTCACTCTTTCCTCCTTTCTTTCCTTCCTTACTTCCTCCCTCCCTCCTTTCTTTCTCTCTCTTTCCTTCCTTCCTTCCTTCCTTCATTGCTTTTTTCCTTCCTTCCTTCCTGTCTTTCTTTCCTTTCTTTCCTGCCTTTTCTTCTCAGCCATGTGGCTGACAGGGTCTTGGTGCTACGGCCGGGTGTCAGGACTGTGCCTCTGAGGTGGGAGAGCCGAGTTCAGGACATTGATCCACCAGAGACCTCCCAGCTCCATGTAATATCAAACAGCAAAAGCTCTCCCAGAGATCTCCATCTCAATGCTAAGACCCAGCTCCACTCAACAACCGGCAAGCTACAGTGCTGGACAACCTATGCCAAACAACTAGCAAGAGAGGAACACAACACCACCCATTAGCAGAGAGGCTGCCTAAAATCATAATAAGGTCACATACACCCCAAAACACACCACTGGATATGGTCCTGCCCATCAGAAAGACAAGATGCAGCTTCATCCACAGACACAGGCACCTGTCTCCTCCACCATGAAGGCTACATAACCCCCTGAACAAACCTTAGCCTCTGGGGGAAGACACCAAAAACAATGGGAACTACAAACCTGTAGCCTGTGAAAGAAGACCCCAAAAAAGTAAGTTAAGCAAAATGAGAATACAGAGAAACACCAGCAGATGAAGGAGCAAGGTAAAAACCCAGCAGACCAAACAATTGAAGAGGAAATAGGAGTCTACCTAAAAAAGAATTCAGAGTAATGATAGTAAAGATGATCCAAAATCTTGGAAATGGAATTGAGAAAATACAAGAATATTTAACAAGGACCTAGAAGAACTAAAGAGCAAATAAACAATGATGAACAACACAATAAATGAAATTAAAAATTCTCTAGAGGGAATCAATAGCAGAATAACTGAGGCAGAAGAACGGATAAGTGACCTGGAAGAAAAAATAATGGAAATAACTACTGCAGACCAGAATAAAGAAAAAAGAATGAAAAGAACTGAGGACAGTCTCAGAGACATCTGGGGCAACATTAAATGCACCAACATTCGGATTATAGGGGTCCCAGAATAAGAAGAGAAAAAGAAAGGGTCTAAGAAAAT
>NC_041224.1:124553277-124557426 GCF_002837175.3 Physeter macrocephalus | reverse complement strand
TCAAAAATTAAATACAAAGAAAAAATACTAAAAGCAGCAAGGGAAAAGCAACAAATAACAAACAAGGAAATCCCCACAAGGTAAACACCTGATATTTCAGCAGAAACTCTGCAAGCCAGAAGGGAGTGGCAAGACATATTTAAAGTGATAAAAGGGAAAAACCTACAACCAAGATTACTCTACCCAGCAAGGATCTCATTCAGATTGGATGGAGAAATTAAAACCTGTACACACAAGCAAAAGCTAAGAGAATTCAGCACCACCAAACCAGCTTTACAACAAATGCTAAAGGAACTGCTCTAGGCAGGAAACACAGAGAAGGAAAAGACCTACAATAACAAACCCAAAACAATTAAGAAAATGGGAATAGGAAGATACATATCGATAATTACCTCAAATGTAAATGGATTAAATGCTCCCACCAAAAGACATAGACTGGCTGAATGGATACAAAAAACAAGGTACATATATATACTGTTCACAAGAGACCCACTTCAGACCTACAGACACCTAGAGATGGAAAGTGAGGGGATGGAAAAAGATATTCCATGCAAACGGAAATCAAAAGAAAGCTGGAGTAGCAAATCTCATATCAAACAAAATAGACTTTAAAATAAAGACTATTAAAATAGACAAAGAAGGACACTACATAAAGATCACGGGATCAATCCAAGAAGAAGATATAACAATTTTAAATATTTAGGCACCCAACATAGGAGCAATTCAATATATAAGGCAAATGCTAACAGTCATAAAGGGGAAATTGACAGTAACACAATCATAGTAGGGGACTTTAACACACCACTTTCACCAATGGACAGATCATCCATAATGAATATAGATAAGAAAACACAAGCTTTAAATGATACATTAAACAAGATGGACTTAATGATATTTATAGGACATTCCATCCAAAAACAAGAGAGTACACTTTCTTCTCAAGCACTCATGGAACATTCTCCAGGATAGATCATAACTTGGATCACAAATCAAGCCTCGGTAAATGTAAGAAAACTGAAATCATATCAAGTATCTTTTCCAACCACAATGCTGTGAGATGAGATATCAATTACAGGAAAAAATCTGGAAAAATACAAACACATGGAGGCTAAACAATACACTGCTAAATAACCAAGAGATCAGTAAAGAAATCAAAGAGGAAATAAAAAAATACCTAGAAACAAATGACAATGAAAACACGATGACCCAAAACCTATGGGATGCATCAAAAGCATTTCTAGGAGGGAAGTTTACAGCAATAAAATCCTACCTCAAGAAACAAGAAACACCTGAAATAAACAACTTAACTTTACACCTAAAGCAATTAGAAAAAGAATAAAAAATCCCAAAGTCAGCAGAACAAAAGAAATCATGAAGATCAGATCAGAAATAAATGAAAAAGAAATGAAGGAAACAATAGCAAAGATCAATAAAACTAAAAGCTGGTTCTTTGAGAAGATAAACAAAATTGATAAACCATTAGCCAGACTCATCAAGAAAAAAAAAAGGGAGAGGAGTCAAATCAATAAAATTAGAATGAAAAAGGAGAAGTTACAACAGACACGGCAGAAATACAAAGCATCCCAAGAGACTATATTCCAAGAAACAAAAGCCCAGGAAAATATGACTTCAAAGGTGAATTCTATCAAACATTAGGAGAGGAGCTAACACCTATCCTTCTCAAACTCTTCCAAAAGATAGCAGAGGGAGGAACACTCCCAAGCTCATTGTACGAGGCCACCATCACCCTGATACCAAAACCAGACAAAGATGTCACAAAGAAAGAAAACTACAGGCCAATATTAATGAGGAACATAGATGCAAAAATCTTCAACAAAATAATAGCAAACAGAATCCAACAGCACATTAAAAGGATCATACACCATGATCAAGTGGGGTTTATTCCAGGAATGCAAGGATTCTTCAATATACGCAAATCAATCAACGTGACACACCATATCAACAAACTGAAGAAGAAAAACCATGTGATCATCTCAATAGATGCAGAGAAAGCTTTTCACAAAATTCAACACCCATTTATGATAAAAACCCTGCAGAAAGTAGGCATAGAGGGAACTTTCCTCAACATAATAAAGGCCATATATGACAAACCCACAGCCAGCATTGTTCTCAATGGTGAAAAACTGAAACCATTTCCACTAAGATCAGGAACAAGACAAGGTTGCCCACTCTCACCACTCTTATTCAACATAGTTTTGGAAGTTCTAGCCACAGCAAACAGAGAAAAAAAAGAAATAAAAGGAATCCAAATAGGAAAAGAAGAAGTAAAGCTGTCACTATTTGCAGATGACATGATATTATACATAGAGAATCCTAAGGATGCTACAGAGAAGAAAAAGCAATAAAAGGAATCCAAATCGGAAAAGAAGAAGGAAAGCTGTCACTGTTTGCAATGACATGATACTATAAATAGAGAATCCTAAAGATGCTACCAGAAAACTACTAGGGCTGATCAATGAATTTAGTACAGTATCAGGATACAAAATTAATGCACAGAAATCTCTTGCATTCCTATACACTAATGATGAAAAATATGAAAGAGAAATTAAGGTAACACTCCATTGACCATTGCAACAAAAAGACTAAAATGCCTAGGAACAAAGCTACCTAAGGAGATAAAAGACCTTTATGCAGAAAACTATGAGACACTGATGAATGAAATTAAAGATGATACAAACAGATGGAGAGATATACCATGTTCTTGGATTGGAAGAATCAACATTGTGAAAATGACTCGACTACCCAAAGCGATCTACAGATTCAATGCAATCCCTATCAAATTACCAGTGACATTTTTCACAGAACTTGAACAAAAAATTTCACAATTTGTATGGAAACACAAACGACCCCGAATAGCCAAAGCAATCTTGAGAACAAAAATTGGAGCTGGAGGAATCAGGCTCCCTGACTTCAGACTATACTACAAAGCTACAGTAATCAAGACAGTATAGTACTGGCACAAAAACAGAAATATAGATCAATGGAACAGGATAGAAAGCCCAGAGGTAAATGCACTCATATATCGTCAGCTTATTTTTTATAAAGGAGGTGAAAATATGCAATGGAGAAACGACAGCCTTTTCAATAAGTGGTGCTGGGAATACTGGACAGATATATGTAAAAGAATTAAATTCAAACACTTCCTAACACCATACAGAAAAATAAATTAAAAATGGATTAAAGACTTAAACGTAAGGCCAGACACTAGAAGACTCTTAGAGGAAAATATAGGTAGAACACTCTATGACATAAATCACAGCAAGATCCTTCTGGACCTACCTCCTAGAGAAATGGAAATAAAAACAAAAATAAACAAATGGGACCTGATGAAACTTAAAAGCTGTTGTAAAGCAAAGGAAACCATACAGAGGACAAAAAGACAACCCTCAGAATGGGAGAAAATATTTGCAAACGAAGCAACTGACAAAGGTTTAATCTCCAAAATTTATAAGCAGCTCATGCAGCTCAATATCAAAAAAACCAAACAACCCAATTCAAAAATGGGCAGAAGACCTAAATAGACACTTCTCCAAAGAAGATATACAGATTGCCAACAGACACATGAAAGAATGCTCAACATCATTAATCATTACAGAAATGCAAATCAAAGCTGCAATGAGGTATCACCTCACAGCATTCAGCATGGCCATCATCAAAAAATCTACAAACAATAAATGTTGGAGAGGGTGTGGAGAAAAGGGAACCCTCTTGCACTGTTGGTGGGAATGCAAATAGATTCAGCCACTATGGAGAACAGAATGGAGGTTCTTTAAAAAACTAAAAATAGAACTAACTACCGTACAATCCAGCAATCCCACTATTTGGCATATACCCTGAGAAAACCGTAATTCAAAAAGAGTCATGTACCAAAATGTTCATTGCAGTTCTATTTACAATAGCCAGGACATGGAAGCAACCCAAGTGTCCATCTACAGATGAATCGATAAAGAATAGGTGGCACATATATACAATGGAATACTACTCAGCCATAAAAAGAAAACAAATTGAGTTATTTGTAGTGAGTTGGATGGACCTGGAGACTGTCATACAGAGTGAAGTAAGTTAGAAAGAGAAAAACAAATACTGTATGCTGACACATATATATGGAATCTAAAAAAAAAAAAAAAA
>NC_041224.1:124529006-124553254 GCF_002837175.3 Physeter macrocephalus | reverse complement strand
AGGGATACACAAGAGGGAGGAGATATGGGGATATATGTATATGTACAGCTGATTCACTTTGTTAGAAAGCAGAAACTAACACACCACTGTAAAGCAATTATATTCCAATAAAGATGTAAAATAATATTAAAGAGTGGGATATAAATTGGATATGCAGTATGATAACAATTATTAAAAAAACTAAACTAAAGCTGTAAATAATGCTGGATAGAATTCTGATTCTAATAATGTTGGGCTAAATTATATGGTCCCTTTTACTGAGTATAATTTAAAAAGCTGAATGAAATACTCATGAAAAGCTTTAAAAAAATCTCCATAAAATTAACAAGGCAGTGAAGTATACCAGATTGAATTTTAGGAAATTTAAGATCCCACAGAGATACGTTTACTTCTCAAAAACAGTTCCGTCCTGAGAGATTTTTCTGATCATGATTATAGAGACTTCCTAATAGATTGGGGGGCTGCACATGTGCTCAGGAGGCATGCAGAAAAATGTGTTCATTAGTGTTATGTGTAATAACCCCAAACTGGAAAAAACCCAGTTGTCCATCCATAGTGAAATGGAAATATACATTGAAGTATTTAAACAAGGGGATACTATAAAACAATGAAAACAAATGACCACTGCTGCAGGGAACTACATATTGTTCATGAGCATAATGTTGACAAAAGAAGAAAGATACACATGAATAAACACAATAGACTCTACATAAATTTGAAAAACCAGGGACATACTCAAAAGGGGATAGAACCATAAAGAAAAACAAGTAAGCAATTAACATAAAAGTCTGGATTATGTTTATTTGTGAGGAGATGGAGGGGATCTGGTCTAAAATAGGAGCAGACTGACAGAGGAACAGACCACATGGGCATTCATCTTATAATTACTCATTGTACTGCACATGTATGTTTTATGCACTTTTTAGTATAATCTATTCCACCAAAAATGTTTTAAAATGGTTAAATATTAAAAAGTAGCCAAAGTGTCTTGTGATTAAGAATAGTCTTTATTTAAGTTCATTTTCTCTTTTAGGCCAGGTAGATACCACTTGGCAATAGGAATGGCATAGGAGTGGAGGATGTACTCTAAAGATACATTCTAGCATGGTGTACTCCATTCATGCCATGCTTCCCCAGATGGTGAGCACCTGGAGAGCAGGAACTTATTTTATGTGCCCTTTGGAGAAACCAGGGAGAAGCCAGAGGGCTAATAACTTATTCTGGTTTTGTTATATAAATGAATGACTACAACTACTATTATTACTACTAAAATTAGAACTATTATTGCTCTTGCTACCATTGCTCTTGCTAAGCTTGAGGGAGCATGTTGATATAAAATACGAGCCAACGAACATTTTTTTTTTGTCCTGTAATACTTTAATCCCTTTATATACTCCCTTGCCCATTCCTTCCCCTGTCCACTTATTTAGAACCTTGTCATCTACTGATTAACGGGCAGACAGAAAATAGAGAAAATGTAAAGAGAAACAAGGAAAAGTTAATTTTTACCTTGAGTTTTCAAAGCTCTATGTCTTGATAAAAATTTTGTTAATTCACCCTATCACATCTAGTTTGTCGTTGCTTTTTAGTTTTTGCTTTCTCTCTTTCTTTTTTTGTCATACTGGAGGATGATGAAAATATTCTGGCTTAGAGAAAGAGCATAAAGACAAATGTGTACATAGAAACAGTACCTCCAAGGTGAATATAAAGAGAAAATTGTAGTAAAACATTTCTGGTTTTCACAAGTTGAGGAGAGCTGTCCTACACTTTCCGTCTAGATCTCTGGAAGACTTAGTTCCCAAAAAACTTCTCTTAGCAGTTATGGCATGAGAGGTATAAAAAGGTTATGTATCAGAGACAAAGAAGGCACCAAAGTAATACACCTGAGTATTGTAAGACAGCACTTCCAAGAAGCCTGTGGGGGTGGGGGTGGATGGAGAGAGAAAGGGAGGAAGTGGGGAAGGGAAGATGAGAGCTAACAAGTATAAAGGGTCTATATGAGAGAATTCAGTCAATACATCATTGAACAAACAGGGATAAAACATCTAATAAATGCTAATATCAGGTTTGTTATTATCTAAGACTTATCTGGGATGATGTATATAGTAAGCACCCCTGCCTGGTGAGTTAATATTAAAAGACTTGACCCCTTATCCTGATAAAAACTTAGTTGGCACTCTGGAGAAAGAAATGGAAAGGAGTAAAAAATAAGATGTGAGTAGGTTAAAATATGGAGATTTCATAATGTTGGTATTATTATAATCACTGTAAAACTAAGAGACATTCAGGTAAACCATCAAGAGTCACAGGGCTATTAAAAAGTATAGCTACAATTCCAAATACCTTCCTAATGGAAGGTCACATAGATTTAACTCTATGTTTTCATCTAAACGTTTGATGGTTTTTAGGTCTTACATTTAGGTCTGTGATTTTTGTGTACAGTGTAAGGAAGTGGATTCATCCTCCATTTTTTCTCTTTGTCTCTTCCTGGAAAGTCTGACAATTACAGATTGCATTAATAGGCTTTCTTATGCTCTAGCAGACCAGAAAGATAGCACCTTTGAAGGAGTTCCTCACCTTTTGCAGGCTCAGGGGAAATATGGCTGAGGACAAAGTCCAGGTTATGGTAATGCTCTACTCTTGGCTCTCTGGTGGGAAATACTTTTCATCCCAGTTTATGGTATACCTGAAGTTATTTAGCCCAAGGATTTCCAGGAGATATAAATAAACTGCATAAGCAGGTTTATTAGACTCCCATGGTACCAACTATTATTGTTTAGCTGCCTCTTTTCTTCAACCCGCCCTGATAACCTCATGCAGGGTTTCTTATTACTATAAAAGAAAAGAAGGAAAAGTTTTGTATTTTATTGCTATTTCTATCATGATATTATTAATTACAATATATGGAAAGATCAGTATGAAACAGAAAAGCTCCCTTATGGAGCATATCACATAATTTAAAATTATCAAATCATTAAAGGTTGCATTTAAGTGATAAACTGTGAATGTACCTTATTTTAACATATTGTTATCTTAATCTATAAGAACACTAACATAGACAACTATCCAAGTTGTCTCCCAAAAGATCTATGAACAATCCCAATTAATGATTCTAGAATATTACCTAGATCTTATTATTAGATAAATAATATTAGATTGCATTACTATATAAACCAAGTGTCTTATGTATGTTGTTAGGGAGCACTTTAAGTGGCTAAATTGTAGGGCATGTGAATCAATAATGCTGTTCTAAAATAATGGTACACAAAAATTTTTTAAATCATTAATGGAAAAGTCAAAACAGAAAAAATTCCAAATGTTTTATGGTTTACTGCTTGAAAAGTGCCAAAATAACTTATTTAGTTTTCCTATAATAAATTAAGACTATATGCTGTACAAGAAAATAAAATTAGATACAACAGAACAGCTAATAGAGGAAAAAAAAGGAATCATATAGAAAGCTTTTGATTATCTCAAGGAGAAAATAGTCAACCAAAAAGAAGACTAGAGTGGAAAGGGAAAAAAAAAAAGAAATAATGAATATGCCAAAGAAAGAGAAAAAAATACTAATATGGTATATTTAAACCAAAATCTATCAGTATTTAATCAAATTTAAATAGAATAAATGCTCTGTTAGGGGTTGAACTGGGTTCCCCCAGAATTCATATGTTGAAGTCCTAACCCCCACACCTCAGAATGTGACCTTACTTGGAAATAGGGTCATTGTAGACATAATCAGTTAAAATGAGGTCATACTGGAGTAGGATGGGCTCAATCCAATACAACTTGTGTCTGTATAAACAGGGGAAATTTGGAAGCAGACTCACAGAGATAACAACAAATGAAGATGAAGAGAGAGACCAGGGATGCTTCTGCAAGCTAAGGTACATCAAAGAGTGCCAGAAACCACCAGAAGCTAATTGAGAGGCTTAGAATAGATTATCTCACAACCCTCAGAAAGAAGCAACCCTGCCACCACCTTGATCTCAGACTTGTATCCTCCAAAACTGGGAGACAACAAATTTCTGCTGTTGAAGCCACCAGTTTTGGTACTTATTAGATATTTGTCTCAGAAGCCCTAGCACACTAATACAAACTCCAATTAAACAAATAAGTTTGTCTCTCTGGACTCAATTTAAACTTTATGTTACTGACTGGAGACACATATACAATATAAAAATAGATAAATGCTGAAAAGAAAAGACAAAAAATCTTTTCATATGCAAACGTTAATAAAAGCTATATTAATATCAGAAAACATGACCCTTTAGTCAAGAAAGCATTACTAGAGAAAAAGGATACACTTCAGCAGGATGAGGCAAAAATTATAAAATTGTATAGTTTCTTAACAATGTAGCCTCAAAATGTAGAAAGCAACATAAATAAAGTCATAATCATCAGATATAATTTAATACTATATCCTCTTGTGTACAAAAGAATAAACAGAGAAAATAAAAATAATAAGAATATAGAATAGTTGAAAACATGATTCACTAGTTGCTCTAATAAACATTTTATACAAACACACATACACTCTTTGTGTATATAAAACACAACACACACACATACACTCTGTGTGTATACACATACACAAACACTACACTCTGTGTATCAACTGAAAATTACACATTTCTTAAACACAGAAAATATTTTTAAAAATCACATATTCTTTGAATTAAAACAAGTCTATAAAAATTTCAAAGGACTGGAATTATCCAGAATAATATTTTCAGACCACAGTGCTTTAAGTTAGAAATTAATAAGAAAAATATATCTATAAAACCTGCAAGTATATGGAAATTTACTAGTATACTCTAAATAACCCACGGGTCAAAAAATAACTAATAATGCAAATCAGAAAATATTTTGAATTAAATGATAATGAAAACTCTAAATAGGAAATCTTGAGGGATACAGCTAAAATCGCAAAGAGGGAAGTGTATAGTTGTGAAGACATATTTTAGAAAATAAAAAAGACTGAAAAGCAAGGACTAATCTTCATTCTTAAGATGTTTTAAAAGGAACAGCAAATTAAGCCCAAGGAAAGTAAAAGAAAGAAAATAATAAAGGCAGAAATTTTTGAAATAGAAAATAAATATACAATAGGAAAGTTCAACAAACCAAAACTCTTATTTAAAATAACTATTAAAAGTTTGGGGCTTCCCTGGTGGCGCAGTGGTTGAGAGTCCGCCTGCCGATGAAGGGGACACGGGTTCATGCCCCGGTCCAGGAGGATTCCACATGCCGCGGAGCGGCTGGGCCCGTGAGCCATGGCCGCTGAGCCTGTGCGTCCGGAGCTTCTGCTCCACAATGGGAGAGGCCACAACAGTGACAGGCCCGCGTACCGCAAAAAAAAAAAAAAAAAAAAAAGGAATTTCCCACTGGCAAGACTGATTAGGGCAATAAAAAAGGGATGCCATTAGAGATAATAAAGGTATTTTTAAAAATATGAAGCTGTTAGAATAACTGGAACCATACATTTAAAAATTTACATGACATCAACAAATTTTAGAAAAATATAATTACCACACCAGTCTGACACAAGATATATTATAAAAAATTTGAACATATCTATCGTTATTAATGAAGTAGAATCCGTAATTAAAATCCTCCTACAAGGAAATCTTCAGGAACAGATGGTTTTACTGATTAATACTTCCAAACAAGTAAAGGAGAAATAATAGCCATCTTACACACTCTTTCAGAGAATAAGAAAAGAAAAAAACACTCTCAATTTATATTATGAAGTCATCATAACATTAATGTTAAATACTGATGAGAATGTTATTAGAAGAGAATTATGAACGATATTGCTAAGGAACCACGGGCACAAACATTCTTAACACATTATTATTAAAGTGAATTCAGCCATATATGTAATGAAAAACATAATGATGAGTTTGGACTGATTTCAGGAATTCTTTTTAACATTTCAAAATCAGTCAGTGTAATTTTTTAACAGAGTAAAGAAGAGAAACATGTATCATTTCAATAGACACAGTAAAAAATTTAGATAAAATTCAACACCCGTTCTAATTTTAAAAAACAAAAAAACCTTTCTAGACTAGGAATATACAGAAACTACTTAACCTAATAAATGGTATCCTAAAAATATTATTCTTCATGATGAAATACTGAATGTTTTCTGTCTGAGTTAAGTAACAAGATGAGGGTGTCCATTATCACCACATTTATTTAGCAATGGACTGGAGTTCTAGACAGTAAAATAAACAAGAACATAAATAAAAGGTGTAAATAATGGAAAGGAAGAAATAAAACTGTTATTGTTTGCAAATTGATAATGTACAAAGAAAAGCTAAAACCACAGATAAAAATATACCATTTGCAACAGCAGGAAAAAAAGTCAAAGACCTAGGATTATATTTACTGAAAATGATGAAACAAAAAACAAAAATAAATAAAATACTGAATTAAAAAATAAACTAAATAAAAACACTAGATTTGATATTCTAAAAATGCCATTGGTTAAAACTCCAACCCAAATCACAAGACATGTGGATTTGTTCTACTACATAGCATGACTGATAAAGCTATTGATACAATAATTAAAACAGTATGATATTGGGTAGCATTAAGAGAATGTAGAAAGAAACAACTATCTAGAAGACATTTGCTGTACATATAATAATAAAGA
This sequence comes from Physeter macrocephalus, assembly GCF_002837175.3. Classification (NCBI taxonomy): domain Eukaryota; kingdom Metazoa; phylum Chordata; class Mammalia; order Artiodactyla; family Physeteridae; genus Physeter; species Physeter macrocephalus. Next base: position 124,546,599 of record NC_041224.1, on the reverse strand, counting down.
ACTCATATCCAAATTATGTAAAAACTATGTAAATAATCCCTATAAATCAATAAGAAAAATAAAAACCAACTAAAGAGGTGGAAAAGACTTGAATAAGCACTTTACTAAAGGTATTTCATAAAAGGCCAATAAACATATGAAGAGGTATTCTACCTTATTTGTCATCAAGGAAATGGAGAATAAAATTACAATGGGTTACAACCATATATCTCTATATACTACCAACTACATTAAAAAAAATAGGTACTGTCAGTTCTAAACATGATGAGAACACAGAGCAATGGGCACTCTTATACCTTGTTGACAAATTGCACAATCACTGGCTGGCATGTCCTACTTACTGCTGAATACACACACACACACACACACACACACACACACACACACACACACACACGCGCACTATGATCCAGGCTTTCCACACATGGCATATATCCAGCACCAATGTATGCTCATAGGCACTAAGAGATATATATTGGAATGTTCAGATCAATATTATATGCTAGTGAAAAACCAGAGGCATTCAAATGTCCCTAAATTGTAGGTATTCATATGGTTCAACATTATACAAGAAAAAAAAAAAAAATGGAGACACTTCTAACACTCAAAAGTATGGATGAATCTCACGTGCATAATATTGGGCAAAAAACGTCACACCAAAAAGTTCTGGGTGGTTTACTACATAAAATACAAAACTAAGTAAAAATAATTCATAGTGTAGAAGTTAAGATAGTGGTTATGTTTGAAGAGAAAGGATGGGTTACTGACTGGGTAGGGCATGAGGTGAGTTTCTGGAATGTTGACAATGGTCTTTTTCTTGATAAGGTAGTGTTTACACAGATCTTCACTTTGTAATAATTAATCAAGCTGTACACTTACTTTTTGCACTCTTCTGATTATTGTACTTACTTTAATAAACATTTAAAATAAAATTAATTCACATCAGAGCTATTGCAGCCCTTTATCCACCCAACAACACTTTGTTGATCACTACTGCAATCCAAGTATTCTGTTAGACGTTGGAAATACAGAGATGAATAAAACAAAGTCCCTCCCCTCAGAGAGCTCTAGTAAACATGAAAAACAAAAACATTCATTAAAAATGTAGTACAGAATTTGCTAAAATGAAGCTGGTTAGAATTTTGTTGCACAAAGTGTGTTTCATGAAATTTGAACATCAAAATACAAGATAGTAATGGTTTATAACCAGTTGAGTAAAATAGGAATCCATGAGTCAATGCTGATAATACTAGTAGAAATGAACAAATGTATAAACAAGTTGGGGACAAGGAAACGGTGTTCCTTATAGTAGTAGAAGGTAAACTGATAAACGCAGAAATAATAATAAAGCTAGAAAAATCACCATTAGGCAAACATCATGGTAATAACTGACTCAGGCATAATCATTAATAGATGTTAAAACAGTGGGTGAAAGTTTGATAAAAAATAGAATATTTCCACAGTCTCAAAATATCTCCTCACAAAACGACTAATTTAAAAGAGGTATGTAGTAACTTTATAGTGAAGAAAACTGGTTGACAACTTCTCAAAAATTTATAAAAATCAACATCATTCGCTGAACTGTTCTAGGTTAAAAGAGACTAAGGAGACCTGAAAACTAAATGCAGTGTGGATTGGACCCCGGACCAGAATTATTTTTTTCTATAAAGACAATATTGGGATAGTGAGTTTTAAAACCCTCTTTAAAAAAGTCCATTAGCATTTTTCTTCAAATGTATTTCAATATAAATTCACAGGGATTTCACTTTGTAGTGGATGCCTGTTGCTTTTTTTTTTTTTTTCAAGCATTCCTTCCTCTTTCATCTGCTAAAGAACTCCTCCATCTACTGGAGAAACACCGCTGTCACCCCAGGTGGTTCTGGGGAAATGACTAGTCACAATACTCTGCCCTGGACAAGGGCGAGCATGTGAGCCAAAGGAGACAAATTTGGGTCATCTGACTTAATTATCCAATTTTGAATGAAAATGGAAAGGAAACTCTCCCTTTCCTCATTTAATTTTGAAATAGCAGTTTCAGCAACTTTCTTAAATAGAACAGGAAAAATATGCTGAGAACAAGCAGGAAAAAATATGTTGTAAATCTTGGTGTATGCTATAGAAAAATGTCCATAGTAAAACATTAATTGAAAAAGGATTAACATCAGGATAATCTACTTTGCTGAATCCATTTATATTAAAAAATGTTTCTATGTGGGTACATATATTTTTGTTTATATAGAAACAGGTCTAAAAGAATATAAGTATAAAACAAAACTTCTAAGATTGGGAAAGAAAATCACACTTTCACTTTCTAAAACCCTGTAGTGTTTGAAATATTTACAACTATTTTGTAAATAAGGCAAATGCAATCAAAGCAAGGTTTTTTGTTGTTCATTTCTGTCTCTATGAAATGTACAAATTTTGTTTTAATGCTAGGTGTCTTATGCCTTTAAATTTCCTGGATTTTTTGTTTGTTTTGTTTGTTTTCTGGGCTGTGGTAGAGCTTCTGGGCTTTATTTGTCTTTCTAGACAGCTGGCATTGTACTAAGGTGATGCTGGCAGTAAGAACTATCTGGTCCCACAGTCCCTGGAGTCAATTACGGAACACTTGGACAAGATCCAAGACGATGAATGCATGATGACTACATCATCCCCATGTACAATCCATGTGTCTTTGTCTAACTGAACCACAGTAGGTGGCTCCAAAACCCAGTGCAGAAAGTAGGGTAGGGTGACTGATGTGACAACTGGTTATAATATAACAGAGACCTGACATAAATAAGAGGAGAGATATTTTTAATATGATGAAAACAGTGAGGTAGTATTAAGGTATAAGAGCAATTAAAAATAAAATGGTGCAATTTTTATTAATATATTATTGGAGATAAATTCAGATAAAATGTTAAAACTGTTACTTTTGTCCTAAGTAATTCCTGCCAGGATAGCCTTGAATTTTTGTATATTTGGATAATGCTTGAATATCTTCTTTCTTGAGTAGAAAACTTTTTTTGTAGACTTTAATTCCAGAATTTGAGCCCATTTATAGCAGTCCTTAAATATGGCAATAAGTAAGCACAGTGACTGCTGAAAATGTTTCCCCCTCTGGGAAACACAATAGGTATTTGTGATGTTTGGCATAAGGCAGGAAGGAGTGGCCACTGTCTGTCTGTTATATTAAAGTTGGAAATATGACCTCACCAAACGTTGGGGTTTCCTCATGAGGTTACTTCTATTAAACACTTGTCCTCCCTCTCAAGTAGATGCAAATGGATGTAGTTTCACTAAGAATTGTATTTGGAGAAAGATAAATTTGATGAGAGGATACCTGGAAAGTTAATATAACTTTGGGGCTAATAAAATCATTTGGAGCAACTCTCTGTATCATGTTACTCCTAAATATAATCTAATTTCTGATATTATACAACTGATAAAGTTTCCTAATCCAGTGGCGTGCTGATGATGACTCTCACTGACTACTAAAAGACAATTATTCAATTTTCAGGAATTTTGAGAGCTGACTCACCTCACATTTGTAGTTAGAAATTGACCCTGATGTGAATAAGTACACCATAGGAATTTACAAATGCTACAGATCAGGGCTCCTCCCCCAACCACCAGACAGCTATGAAACATTTCTCAAAGCACTACTGTTTAATAGCCTGCTAGTTAAATGGTCTTTGTTTTGATTTACATCATCACTAAGACCACATGGACCATTACTCTAAGACAGAATTTGTACAGTAAACATAGAAGCAGGAAAAAAAATAAAAAACAAACTAGGGAGAACAATGTTAGGGAGTTGAGGGTCAGCAGAAAGTATTAAGAGGAATAAACAATGTGAAATTCCTGAAAAGCCCAGATAAGACTGTGGTTGAGATAAATCCACTGAAGTTTATAACTAACAGTTCATTAATTTTTGTGCAATAGTGGAAAGAAAAAAGTTTGCAGTGGAGGGGGACCTTCAAGATGGTGGAGGTGTAAGATGTGGAGATCACCTTCCTCCCCATAAATACATCAAAAATACATCAACATGAGGAACAACTCCTACAGAACACCTACTGAACACTGGCAGAAGACCTCAGACTTCCCAAAAGGCAAGAAAACACACACGTACCTGGGTAAGACAAAAGAAAAAAGAAAAAACAGAGACAAAAGAACAGGGACAGGACCTGCACAAGTGGGAGGGAGCTGTGAAGGAGGAAAAGTTTCCACACACTAGGAAGCCACTTCACGGGCGGAGACTGCGGGTGGCAGAGGGGGGAAGCTTCGGAGCCACGGAGGAGAGTGCAGCAACAGGGGTGCGGAGGGTAAAGCGGAGAGATTCCTGCACAGAGGATTGGTGCCGACCAGCACTCACCAGCCTGAGAGGCTTTTCTGCTCACCCGCCTGGACAGGCAGGGGCTGGGGCAGGGGCCGGGAGCTGAGGCTCGGGCTTCGGTCGGATCGCAGGGAGAGGACTGGCAGCGAGAACACCGCCTGAAGGTGTTAGTGCACCATGGCTAGCCGGAGGGGAGTCCGGGAAAAAGTCTGGACCTGCCGAAGAGGCAAAAGACCATTTTTGGGGGCTGTGTGAGGAGAGGGGATTCAGAGCACCACCTAAATGAGCTTCACAGATGGGTGCTAGCCATGGCTATCAGCTCAGACCCCAGAGACTGGCATGAAACGCTAATGCTGCTGCTGAAACCACCAAGAATCATGTGTGCAAGCACAGGTCACTATACACACCCACCCCACCCCTCAGGATCCTGTACAGGCCGCCACTGCCAGGGTCCCGTGATCAAGGGACAACTTCCCTGGGAGAACACACGGTGTGCCTCCGGCTGCTGCAACGACACACCAGCCTCTGCCACCACAGGCTCACCCCGCATTCCGTACCCCTCCCTCCCCCCGGTCTGAGTGAGCCAGAGCCCCCGAATCAGCTTCTCCTTTAACCCAGTCCTGTCTGGGCAGGGAACAGAGGCCCTCAGGCAACCTACACTCAGAGGCGGGGCCAAATCCAAAGCTGAACCCCAGGAGCTGTGCGAACAAAGAAGAGAAAGGGAAATTTCTCCCTGCAGCCTCAGGAACAGCAGATTAAATACCCACAATCAGTCTGATGTACCCTGCATCTGTGAAATAACTGAACAGACAACGAATCATCCTAAAATTGTGGCGGAGGACTTTGGAGCAACTGTCGACTTGGGGTTTGATGTCTGCGACTGCTTTGCTTCTGATATTTATGTTTATCTTAGTTTATTGTTTAGCACTTGTTATCACTGGTGGATTTGTTTATTGGTTTTGTTGTGTTCTTTTTTATTATTATATATATTTTTTTAAAAATATTTTTTTCTTTTTTTTTCTTTCTTTTTTTCCTCCCTTGTCTTCTGAGCTGTGTGCCTGACAGGGACTTGGTGCTCCAGCCTGGTGTCAGGCCTGAGCCTCGGAGGTGGGAGAGCTGAGATCAGGACATGGAACAACCAGAGACCTCCTGGCCCCACATAATATCAATTGGCTAGAGCTCTCCCAGAGATCTCTATCTCAGTGCTAAGACCCGGCTCCACCCAACAGCCAGCAAACTCCAGTGCTGGACGTCCATGCCAAACAACTAGTAAGACAGGAACAAAACCCCATCCATTAGCAGAGAGGCTGCCTAAAATCATAATAAGTTCACAGACACCCCAAAACACACCACCCAATGTAGCTCTGCCCACCAGAAAAACAAGAAAATCCAAAGCTGAACCCCAGGAGCTGTGCGAACAAAGAAGAGAAAGGGAAATTTCTCCCTGCAGCCTCAGGAACAGCAGATTAAATACCCACAATCAGTCTGATGTACCCTGCATCTGTGAAATAACTGAACAGACAACGAATCATCCTAAAATTGTGGCGGAGGACTTTGGAGCAACTGTCGACTTGGGGTTTGATGTCTGCGACTGCTTTGCTTCTGATATTTATGTTTATCTTAGTTTATTGTTTAGCACTTGTTATCACTGGTGGATTTGTTTATTGGTTTTGTTGTGTTCTTTTTTATTATTATATATATTTTTTTAAAAATATTTTTTTCTTTTTTTTTCTTTCTTTTTTTCCTCCCTTGTCTTCTGAGCTGTGTGCCTGACAGGGACTTGGTGCTCCAGCCTGGTGTCAGGCCTGAGCCTCGGAGGTGGGAGAGCTGAGATCAGGACATGGAACAACCAGAGACCTCCTGGCCCCACATAATATCAATTGGCTAGAGCTCTCCCAGAGATCTCTATCTCAGTGCTAAGACCCGGCTCCACCCAACAGCCAGCAAACTCCAGTGCTGGACGTCCATGCCAAACAACTAGTAAGACAGGAACAAAACCCCATCCATTAGCAGAGAGGCTGCCTAAAATCATAATAAGTTCACAGACACCCCAAAACACACCACCCAATGTAGCTCTGCCCACCAGAAAAACAAGATCCAGCCCCACCCACCAGAACACAGGCACCAGTCCACTTCACCAGGAAGCCTACATAAGCCACTAAAACAACCTTACCCACTGGGGACAGACACCAAAAACAATGGGAATTACGAAACTGCAGCTGCAAAAAGGAGACACCAAACACAGAAAGTTAAGCCAAATGAAAAGACAGATAAATATGCAGCAGATGAAGGAAAAAGGTAAAAACCAATCAGACCAAACAAATGAAGAGGAAATAGGCAGTCTCTCAGACCCCAGAGACTGGCATGAAACGCTAATGCTGCTGCTGAAACCACCAAGAATCATGTGTGCAAGCACAGGTCACTATACACACCCACCCCACCCCTCAGGATCCTGTACAGGCCGCCACTGCCAGGGTCCCGTGATCAAGGGACAACTTCCCTGGGAGAACACACGGTGTGCCTCCGGCTGCTGCAACGACACACCAGCCTCTGCCACCACAGGCTCACCCCGCATTCCGTACCCCTCCCTCCCCCCGGTCTGAGTGAGCCAGAGCCCCCGAATCAGCTTCTCCTTTAACCCAGTCCTGTCTGGGCAGGGAACAGAGGCCCTCAGGCAACCTACACTCAGAGGCGGGGCCAAATCCAAAGCTGAACCCCAGGAGCTGTGCGAACAAAGAAGAGAAAGGGAAATTTCTCCCTGCAGCCTCAGGAACAGCAGATTAAATACCCACAATCAGTCTGATGTACCCTGCATCTGTGAAATAACTGAACAGACAACGAATCATCCTAAAATTGTGGCGGAGGACTTTGGAGCAACTGTCGACTTGGGGTTTGATGTCTGCGACTGCTTTGCTTCTGATATTTATGTTTATCTTAGTTTATTGTTTAGCACTTGTTATCACTGGTGGATTTGTTTATTGGTTTTGTTGTGTTCTTTTTTATTATTATATATATTTTTTTAAAAATATTTTTTTCTTTTTTTTTCTTTCTTTTTTTCCTCCCTTGTCTTCTGAGCTGTGTGCCTGACAGGGACTTGGTGCTCCAGCCTGGTGTCAGGCCTGAGCCTCGGAGGTGGGAGAGCTGAGATCAGGACATGGAACAACCAGAGACCTCCTGGCCCCACATAATATCAATTGGCTAGAGCTCTCCCAGAGATCTCTATCTCAGTGCTAAGACCCGGCTCCACCCAACAGCCAGCAAACTCCAGTGCTGGACGTCCATGCCAAACAACTAGTAAGACAGGAACAAAACCCCATCCATTAGCAGAGAGGCTGCCTAAAATCATAATAAGTTCACAGACACCCCAAAACACACCACCCAATGTAGCTCTGCCCACCAGAAAAACAAGATCCAGCCCCACCCACCAGAACACAGGCACCAGTCCACTTCACCAGGAAGCCTACATAAGCCACTAAAACAACCTTACCCACTGGGGACAGACACCAAAAACAATGGGAATTACGAACCTGCAGCTGCAAAAAGGAGACACCAAACACAGAAAGTTAAGCCAAATGAAAAGACAGATAAATATGCAGCAGATGAAGGAAAAAGGTAAAAACCAATCAGACCAAACAAATGAAGAGGAAATAGGCAGTCTACCTGAAAAAGAATTAAAAGAATTGAGGACAGTCTCAGAGACCTTGGGGGCAACATTAAACACACCAACATTCGAATTATACGGGTCCCAGAAGAAGAAGAGAAAAAGAAAGTGCCTGAGAAAATATTTGAAGAGCTTATAGTTGAAAACTTCCTTAACATGGGAAAGGAAATAGTCAATCAAGTCCAGGAGCATATAGAGTCCCATACAGGATAAATCCAAGGTGAAAAATGCCAAGACACATATAAATCAAACTATCAAAAATTAAATACAAAGAAAATATATTAACAACAGCAAGGGAAAAGCAACAAATAACATACAAGGTAATCCCCATAAGGTTAACAGCTAATCTTTCAGCAGAAACTCTGCATGCCAGAAGGGAGTGGCAGGACATATTTAAAGTGATGAAAGGGAAAAACCTACAACCAAGATTACTCTACCTAGCAAGGAACTCATTCAGATTTGACCTAGAAATTAAAACCTTTATAGATAAACAAAAGCTAAGAGAATTCAGACCACCAAACCAGCTTTAAAACAAATGCTAAAGGAACTCTCTAGGCAGGAAACACAAGAGAAGGAAAAGACAAATAACAAACCCAAAATAATTAAGAAAATGGTAATAGAAACATACGTATCGATAATTACACTAAGTGTAAATGGATTAAATGCTCCACCAAAAGACATAAACTGGCTGAATGGATACAAAAACAAGACCCATATATATGCTGTCTACAAGGGACCCACTTCAGGCCTAGGGACACATACAGACTGAAAGTGAGGGGATGGAAAAAGATATTCCATGTAAATGGAAATCAAAAGAAAGCTGGAGTAGCAATTCTCAAATCAGACAACAGACTTTAAAATAAAAACTATTACAAGAGACAAAGAAGGACACTACATAATGATCAAGGGATCAATCCAAGAAGAAGATATAACAATTGTAAATATTTATGCACCCAACATAGGAGCAACTCAATACATAAGGCAAATGATCACAGCCATAAAAGGGGAAATCGACAGTAATATAATCATAGTAGGGAACTTTAATACCCCACTTTCACCAATGGACAGATCATCCAAAATGAAAATAAATAGGGAAACACAAGCTTTAAATGATACATTAAACAGGATGCACTTAATTGATATTTATAGGACATTCCACCCAAAAACAACAGAATACACTTTCTTCTCAAGTGCTCATGGAACATTCTCCAGGATAGATGATATCTTTGGTCACAAATGAAGCCTTGGTAAATTTATGAAAATCAAAATCATATCAAATATCTTTTCCAACCACAATGCTTTGAGACTAGATATCAATTACAGGAAAAAAAATGTAAAGAATGCAAACACATGGAGGCTAATCAATGCACTACTAAACCAAGAGGTCACTGAAGAAATCAAAGAGGAAATCAAAAAATACCTAGGAACAAATGACAATGAAAACATGACAACCCAAAACCTATGGGATGCAGCAAAGCAGCTCTAAGAGGGAAGTTTATAGCAATACAATCCTACCTCAAGAAACAAGAAAAATCTCATATAAACAGCCTAACCTTATACCTAAAGCAATTAGAGAAACAAGAACAAAAAAACCCCCAAAGGTAGTAAAAGGAAAGAAATCATAAAGATCAGATCAGAAATAAATGAAAAAGAAATGAAGGGAAACAATAGCAAAGATCAATAAAACTACAAGCTGGTTCTTTGAGAAGACAAACAAAATTGAGAAACCATTAGCCAGGCTCATCAAGTAAAAAAGGGAGAAGACTCAAATCAACAAAATTAGAAATGAAAAAGGAGAAGTAACAACTGACACTGCAGAAATACAAAGGATCATGAGAGATTAATACAAGCTATTATGCCAATAACATGAACAACCTGGAAGAAATGGACAAATTCTTAGAAAAGCACAACCTTCCGAGGCTGAGCCAGGAAGAAATAGAAAACATAAACAGACCAATCACAAACACTGAAATTGAAACGGTGATTAAAAATCTTCCAACAAACAAAAGCCCAGGAAAAGATGGCTTCACAGGTGAATTCTATCAAACATTTACAGAAGAGCTAACACCTATCCTTCTCAAACTTTTCCAAAATAAAGCAGAGGGAGGAACACTCCCAAACTCATTCTATGTGGCCACCATCACCCTGATACCAAAACCAAACAAAGATGTCACAAAAAAAGGAAACCACAGGCCAATATCACTGATGAACGAACATAGATGCAAAAATGCTCAAGAAAATACTAGCAAACAGAGTACAACAGCACATTAAAAGGATCATACACCATGATTGAGTGGGGTTTATCCAAGAGTGTGTGTGATCAAAGGAATGGATTTCACTTTGCTGTTTTGTTTCATTTCGTTTTTAACATAGCCCAGCCCTACTAGGCTGAGGAAAAGGGTCAAAAGAGAATTAATGAATCTATGATGGAAAAAGTACTTGTTAGAGCAAAGCCTCTGTGAGGCCAACAGGGGATGAAGTAGAGAGCATCATCTGATCAGCAGACAGGAAATAAAGAATGAGTAACATGCAGAATCAGATAGTTTGTTTGGAAGCAAAGGTCGAGAGAGTGTGTGTGTAACGGTTTTTTTCTTGAAGAGGAGGTGACACATTCTTCTGAACTCATCCAAATGTGGCACGGACTGGGTGATGCTTGGAGAGAGTGGAAAACATTTGGAACAGCCCCTGAGGTTGCTGAGTGATGACACTGCCTAAGGAACAGCTGAAGTAATGAGATCATGTTCCTGCTCTTGTATTGCCCTTGGTTGCTTCTCCTCCAATTTATTCTTCAGCTCGCTTAACAAGGTGATGTTTGAAATAGAAGACTCACAATGTCACCTCTTAGGATAAAAATACTATATTTATAAGATAAAGTTAAACCTTCTTCAAGTGTACCGCTAACTTATTTTACTGCTTTCATTTCCCCCCACTCCTTGCTGAGACTCTAAACTCTAATCACCCTGGCTGGCTTGTTCTTTGACCAATCATCCTGGCTCTTTCATTTCATTTCCAGTTGAAATATCCCTTTTCCGTTCTCCTCCTGCCTAAACTAACATTCTCAACTTTCAAGTTTTAGCTTAAATGTTCTGATCTCCACAAGGTCTTCACTGACATTCCTGAGCATAAACTGCTATCTTCTTTATCTTCTAATAACACTCTGTATAAGACCTCTTGTAGAGAACTTGCAAGACTGCATAGTAATTTGTTTCCATATTTGTGTTTCCTTCTCAATTTTGGGTATGTGTCTTATGCACCTTTTTATCACAATACCTACTGTAGGCTGTACCACAGTGTTTACCATGTGGGATATACAAAATAAACATATGTGTAACATATTTAAGAATGAATAAATAAACGAAGAGTTGCACACAGTAGTAGAGCCCTAGCAGAAGAATCATAATTATAAATAGCAGCATCACCAACTATAAATAACATTAGTTAACTGAAAGTGGAAAAATGATTAGCATATCTACTGCACAAGCAATATCTTTAGAAATATATTTTCTGCAAGTTGTATAATTCCATTTATCTATTTCCTAATTATTGTACCACATAGACAACAGGATTAATGGCATCTGTCTCTTTTTTGTTTCCAGGGAAATGGTATGATTAAATTGGTTAAAATTATGGGCTAAATTTCTCAGGCTCTATCAAAACGTGTCTCTGTCACTGAATTCCTGTAGGACCTTGAGCATGTCACTAAGACTTTCTGTATCTTGGATTTTATCTATAAAGTGCAACTAGTAAAAATGATATGCACTTCAATTAACTGTGAAAATAAAATACACATATAAAGTACTTAGATAAGGTACTTTGCACATGTGTTCATTAAATGTAAGCTATTATAATTAGCCATTAATAACTAGGAAAGGGCTCAAGAATAGCTAGAAGACTCATTAACAGAGTTGGACAAGTTCAGTGCCATGGTATTCAAAATGTGTTCAATAAATGGTTCAGAAAACAAAAGTTTGAAATGTTGGCATACCAGGGAAGCACACTTCTCATGGTTCTTCATCTTATTATTTCGGTGTTAGCTCATTGAGGGAAAGTGCTATGTATTATTTAAATTTCTATCTCCAGCACAATGTGCCTAGTACAATGTATAATGGATAATACATAATCAAGGAATATCTATTAACTGCATGAATTGATAGGTTAAAATCACACATTCAGTATCTAAATTTTGACCATGTATTTATAGAAAACGATTCTCTTTGTTTAATGAGTGGATCCCTAACTGTGGTCAGTAGTAGTTTCACAAAGAGAGGCTATTTGCTATATTAGCTACAAGAAGAAAATCTACAAACAATAAATGCTGGAGTGGGTGTGGAGAAAAGGGAACCCTCTTGCACTGTTGGTGGGAATGTAAATTGATACAGCCACTATGGAGAACAGTATGGAGGTACCTTAAAACAAGGACACGACATAAACTGATTAGAAACAAATAGGTCCAAGATGATCTAGAAAAATGGTACAGATGAACCAGTTTGCAAGGCAGAAAGAGACACAGATGTAGAGAACAAACATATGGATGCCAAGGGGGGAAAGGGGGGGTGGGATGAATTGGGAGATTGGGATTAACATATATACAGTAATATGTATAAAATATATAACTAATGAGAAGCTGCTGTATAGTACAGGGAACTCTACTTCATTTTGCTGTACAGTAGAAACTAACACAACATTGTAAAACTACTATACTGCAATTGAAAAAAAGAAAAAGAAGAACCAGGTAAGACAGAGAGTGCCTTAATGCACACATGCGATGTTCCTCTCCTTAGAAAACTACTGAGATTTGACTTTTTAATTATGATAAATAAAATTTTCAATTTCTGTGCTAACACAACAGTCTCAGTCAATATATTCATGGAGGGCAAATGCCCTTAGAGCACAAAATTAATTGTTGGGAAATGCCTAGCTATCAGGGTAATAAAGGGCGAGACAGAACGGGTTACAGGTTGATTTCTAAAATACCACTAAAAGAAAATAATTATTGAGAATTTTCTAAGTTATCTACAAGATTTCTGTACACTAAAAAAGAAAGTCTACAGTGATAAATAATTTCATAAAATACATTTTTATTTGGGGTTATATCCTAAGAGGTAGAATAGTTTTTTGGTAAAAACATCTGTTTTACTGAACTCTTTGTGTTGTTACAGGTAAATCAAAAATTTATTTTAGGCAGTAGGTCTAGTTAAACATTTATAGAAATGTTTACTCAGCTTGCTAACAGTACTCATCAAGAGCTTTCTTAGTGGAGAAAATCCCTTTGGAGTTAAATTTTTCAAAGTGGAAATGTGCATGGGATGCTAAGTAGTTAAAATATTTAGCTGTATCTTAACAGACAAAAAACACGCTTGTATCTAGGACACCCTTGCACAACTGTACAAATGAACATTGTCCTCGTGTTGCTTTAGGCTTGGAATAAAGGATAATATAAGGAAAAGTTACGTCAACATAAAGGGTAGCTAGATAAATCCAGTGGTATTAAAATATCATACACTCCAAATTGCCAAACAGTAAGGTTCATTATCTACTTCAAAATATACTGTCTCATCACTCTACTGCTCAAAAACCTCCCATGTCTCCTGGTTTATTACAGAATAAATCTATAATCAGCATGACATTCAAGGCCTTCACAATCTGTCCTTAATACTGTGTGTGAATTATATCCTACTATATAACTTTACTCACCCTACATTTAAGCCAAATCAGCTTTATTACTTTCAGTCATGCCTTTGCTTACCCTGCCATCTCCTTCTGGAATACACTTTCCGCAAAATTTTGCCCATCAAAATCCCATTCATTTTAAGAGTGTCAGTTGAAATGTGTTTTCTTCTATGAACCTTTCAAGATCACTAGGTTTAAATGCACACTTTTTTTGAACTTTGATAGAATTTTATGTCTTTCACCTGAAGCATTTAATTAACTCATGTCTAGAGTGAAGGATCCTTGCAGACAGACAATTCATAAGACAGATACTTGATGAGTGCATGCTATTTGTGAAACATTGTTTTATTGAATGGAAATGTGAAGATTCCAAGGGCACTTAATGTAAAATCTACATGATAATTAGGCTCTCCTGCACAAATCAATCCCCTTTGATTATCTCCATTAAAACACCAACAACCCAGAAGCAATCAAAAGGAAACTGCTTCATCTTCCCACACAAAAACTACACATCAACAATATACTCATATTGTACATTTATTCATTATTACCTCCCTTCAAATACACTGATTTCCACAAAGACCAAACTCTTCTCTTGAGTTCTGAATTCTGGATTTTCTTCAAAGACATAATTTTAAGAGTTAATTATTTTTCTTACATTCACAATTTTTGTCTATCTCCACTAGGTCATAGCACACAAATGTGTTCTAGTGTGTTCTTATTATAAAACAAATAAAGAAAACCTCACTTCATCCTGGAGTAGTCACTTTACTCCTTTGTGCCTTAGCTTCCCCTCAGGCAAAATGAAGATGATAATAGTGCACACACTATATGGTTGTCATGAGGATCAAATAGGTGTTCTAAGAGGGTGTAACATGCTTAGAATATTGATTGATTCAGAATAAGGATACAATAAATCATAGGTGTTGCTGTTACTTTTGTTATCATTACTACCATAGCTATTCTGTCTCCTATTCTACCTGACACCTAAACATTGCTGTTCCTTCAGGATCCAGAGCCTTCTTTAAGCTTCTCTATTCTTATTTATCTATACTCTTACCCAAGTAATCTCACCATTACACAGGGTTTTAAGTAATTTCTGTGTGTAAATTATATGTGTGTAGTTCTGACTTCCAGTCTGACTTCCAGACCCTTATGTCTACTTGCTTCTTGACATCTACATTTAGATGTTTACTAAGTATCTAAAATATACCATATCCAAAATGGAAGCCTGATTTAACCCAACAAATCTGTTCCCCACAACCCCATCTTCCCCACCTCCGGTGCTAAAAAGTTATCTTGAGTCATTATTGTATTATTACCTTTCCCATGCCCCATGATTCAATTCAATAGCAAATCCTAACAATCTACACACAAATAAATACATCCTGAATTTATACACTTGTCTTTATGTCTATTGTTACTTTCCTAAACCAAGATGCCATTATATTGTGCCTGAAATACTGTTATTTCCTACCAAATAGTCTTTCTTGCTATCTACATTGCTATTCCACTCACTGTGAGTGAGAATAGAGCCGAGCACAATTGCCTTCAAAGTAGTACTGTTACATAAATTAATGAAGGCAGTTGATTTAAAAACTTTAAATTCATTCTGTTGAATTTTTAATAATATTTACTTAAAATCATCTCCATTCTCAAATTGGGTGATAGCAAATTCAAGAATGCTATGACATTGGCTTTATAAATAAATCAGCTTCTTTATCCATATTAATTTCAGATCTTTTTTCTAAGACTAACACTAAGCTTGCATTCAGGTAGTTACTGTAAATAAAGAGACATATTAACATTCCTTAATTACCCCACAAGAAATAGTCTGATGAAAAGAAAATGCAATAGTGATTTCAGTAGCAAAAAATAAAAGCAAGTAATTTTATTTTGAAGCATTTTACTGGAAAGTGACTAGAGTATAAGATCAGACAGAGGAGTCATGGTACTTATTCCAATATGATAATTCATTGGTGACAGTAAAAACCTTCAAAGAGTTTCATGGTGTGGTCAAGGACTGCCAAAGAAGCAATAATCTCTAAAAGAATGTTAGCATAGAAGTTTTTTGAAACCTGTGAGATAAGAATACAGTTTTGACAAGGGGCTGAGAACTTAATCGGGAAAGTTAGTGTGAAGGCAAAAACTTATTTTCAAAAAGGACAAAGTAACTATTCATCTCAGGTAAAAGTATGTCAAAAGGAAGGGTAGGAGATATGGGAGAAACAATTTTTTACATCAGTACATGGTATCTGAAAGTCTAGATGCCTTTCAAAATCAGCTGTACATATTTTTAAGTTGTTTGAATTAAAGTTAGGAAACAAATTTAATTGTGAATTACCTGGGAACTAACGAAAATAAGCCAAGGAAAGGAAAGGAAAATTTATATGACTTACATGTAAAGGAAAATTTACATGACATGCTGAAAATTCATTTGTCATAGATTATTAATAATTTTGCATTAATGTTGATGACAGTGATGGATTAGAAAGTTGTCTCCCTTTAAATATGCATCTTTGATTCAGAATGTAAAAATATTTAAAAAAATAGATACTTTTGATTACGATATCATTTATCAACTCCTGGGAGTGAATTAACATGATTTCATCTTGCTCATAGATAGGGGTACTTTTGAGTAGGATTACATTAACAATAATAAGTAAGGGGAATGTTGAAAGCTGTGTATTGATCATTATGATTTATAGTAAATGGCAATTTAGGGGAGTACAGATGGAGCCACAATTTGCACTAGAAAAGAAATGTAATGTGGGAAAAGCTGGAAAGAGATGATGCTATGATTGCTACGGTGGTTCTCTTCCTTTTCCTGCATTAAATTACAGCAATGCTGACAAGAATTGCCACTGCCAGAGAATAGGGATTAAGTTAGGCATTAGTTTTTAAGTGAGAAGTGGATCATTAATAAAACATCCCAATTTCTAACTTTCCTCAGGTGCAACAGACCCATCAATTTTGGTTTATTAAGTATATGGAAAGGCCTGAGACTGTCAAATACTTGGACTTAAATTTGTAATTCTAATAAACTACCCATGTAATGTAAATTGATGTTTTCTAATCAACTTCGCTATGGCATTTGGTACTTTAAGCCACCCAATCTGTTTACGAAAATTAAAATAAAAATTACATTTACAGTATTTTTATTAAATAACCCTTGTTGTGAACAGCTTCGGAAAATGAAACAACTGCCATAAGTTTCCATGTTAAACAGATGTAACTGTTTAATTTAAATTTATGTAAAAATTACCTTTATACATGTTATTAATTTTTCACGAAATTATGTTTCCATATGGGGAAACTTTGCATAAGTGTTTTATGCAAAAATCTAAACACCATATGTAACGTAATCAAAAGCCCAACTTTTTACTCTTTGTCTCTTATATTTAAAAAGATATTTGGCTTTAGGTTCAGTATATTTATCATATATCTGCAATCACATTTAAAATATTTTCCATATAAACTGAGTAGTATGTTTTACAGAATGTTATTTATATGTTAGGATTCTAAACCTGTTTTGAAAAGTCTCTGATAAGAACTGTTCTCTAATTTTATTGTTTTACACAATTTATACTCTGTGTATTCAGGTGCTGTCTTCACAGTTTAATTACAAGCAGTAGGTATACCTACATTATTATAACTTTTCCTTGGAGTAGGAAATATGGTGCACCACAATATCATTACTACAAAATAGCTCATCTTTTTGAATTTACATGAAGCATATTTGAGCAAGAAAGGCAAGCTCTGGGGCTTCCCTGGTGGAGCAGTGGTTGAGAGTCCGCCTGCCGATGCAGGGGACACGGGCTTGTGCCCCGGTCCGGGAAGATCCCACGTGCCGCGGAGCGGCTGGGCCCGTGAGCCATGGCCGCTGAGCCTGCGCGTCCGGAGCCTGTGCTCCGCAACGGGAGAGGCCACAACAGTGAGAGGCC
>NC_041224.1:124522201-124528982 GCF_002837175.3 Physeter macrocephalus | reverse complement strand
CGGAGCGGCTGGGCCCGTGAGCCATGGCCGCTGAGCCTGCGCGTCCGGAGCCTGTGCTCCGCAACGGGAGAGGCCACAGCAGTGAGAGGCCCGCCTAACTCAAAAAAAAAAAAAAAAAAAAAAAAGAAAGGCAAGCTCTTATGGTCCACAGCTTTCAACAATGTATTTATTATTACTAAGTCTGTTGGCAAAAATGAGGGACACTTTTCTCCTCCCTTCCAAGTATACCGCTGTCCTCCACCCAACTGTTTACCGTAAAGACAGGTAAGATGTTTTCATCCAGTGTTACTTCAGTAACACTTATTTTTCCTGAAATACTAAAATAACACTTAAAGAATAATGGTCATAAATTGTTTTTCCTAGGTATAACTTTCAGGAAGTGGGCTTAGATAGAGACAGGGGGCAGTGTACAGATCAGAGGAGGTTCCATAAGAGTGGACTGCAAAAATAATGGCTAACTGATGATCTTATAACAGACTGAGGTGATATGAAAAAGATAATGAAATTACTCACTGAAATTAATCCAGTGAAGAAAGAAATGAAATAGCTGTATCATGGAGAAATTAAGTGTTATTCCTTTTAATATGCTGCTTAACTCTACTTCTCTTTTTGTTTCTACTTTAATTAGAATTAAGGCTTTTGTGTGGTACTTAATCCTATAACATGTGTAGCACTAAGAGACAGTAATATGACCTGGTAGTAATAACAAGTGAGAAATTTCAATATGGAGCCTTAAGTGCAGGTGCTTTGAATGTGACAATATTTTTCTTCAATGCAAACATCCTTAAGCAAGAACACTCTTCATTCAGTTCTGAAGTATATTTATATGACTGGATTTATCTATTCAGCACATTAACCCCATCCTCATTCTAACCATCACTTTTATTAATCACTCATTAATCACACCTTTAATAAGCACATAGTATGTGTGTGTCATATATAGTACTTGAAAGATCAAGAGCTGAAGATCAAAACATAGATAAATCATCGTTTCCGCTCTCATTCTTGAGAACTCACCATCTAATTTGGGGAAGCAGTGGCGGTATCAGTCATATAACAAATAACTGCAAATTTAGAATGAAAAATGAAATATCTTTTCTTTAATAAAGTCTTCTTTTAACAAAGTTGACTAATCACTTGACCAACAAATATTCTCAAATCTTAATAGATTTTAATAACCACTTGTCAATGAAAAATAAAAAATTTAGCAGTGAGGAAGGGAGGGAAACTATTTTACAATTTATTAGCATATATATGTACCACTTCTCTTTGAGCCAAGACACGAACAAAGTAAATTCACATCAACAGACACCCACTAAACAACTGAAAAGGATGAGAGCACGTAATTCCATCCAGAGGAGAGAGGGACATCTTCAAAGAGATGGTGATGTTTGAGGTGGTCCTGGGAAAATGAATAGGAGTTTATCACTCAGAATAAAGAGAGTGGAAGAACATGCAGAAAGAAAGGGAGATGTGAAGAAGCAGGTGAGCAAACCAATGTTCACAAGGAGCCCCACCTATGGTTGTAGTGTAGCATCTGGAGATATCCAGAAGGGCCTTCTTTCCTACACTAAGTACACCTGATGTTCTCTTATAGGTAATAAGGATTTGTTGGAAATTCCTTAAGCAAAAAAATCAAATCAGTATTTTAGAGGGAAACATTCATCATAAAACAGAATACAGTTTTGGGAGAGGTAAAAATGGAGACCTGGAAATGGGTTAAGGCACTGTCAATTACTAGTAGTGGGAACGTGGAAACATTATTTCACCTTGGTTTTCTCATTTGTGAAAGAGGGATAATAATTCAGAAGAAATAACATATATAAAACAAATAAAATAGAGTAAAAGCACCATCAATATTTTTTAATACAGCAATAGAAAGCAGTAATAGTGGTGACATAGCAAAAAAAATTGATACTAAAGAGTCATGTTCAATGTTTAGATCAAGGAAAATAATTTCTTATGAATCATGTTAAGAGATCTTACAGGGCACTTAAAAAAAAAGTTTCATGTTCAAGTATCCTTGGGGAGCCTTGGGTTAGCACAGCTAGGTAAATATATTTTCTGTGGGTATCACAGAATCTTTTTATATTAATGCATATTATGACTCCCCACAAGCAAAGATGGCAGTCAGAGTTTCCTAAGCTTAATTAAACAGTTTTTAAGGAGTACCAGGCTCTCTTTTAAGAGAAAATCTAGTATGACCTTAGGAAGCTTATGAGTCTGAGGCAGTTGGAGGGAAAACAGTATAGGCCCCAAGAAAGGCTCTAGCTCTAAAGAAGAAAAATTATTCTTGAATCACTCTTGTCTGGATATACTTTTAAAAACATTTTTGTGAAGGTTGAATTTGAAGTTTAATATTGTGGTAGGCAGAAGAATGACAGCCACAGTGATGTCTAAGCCCTAGTCCCTGGAACCCATGAGTGTGTTCCCTCGCATGGCAGAAGGAATCCTGCAGATTGAAGAAAAGTTATGGACTTTAAAATAGGTATTGATAGATTTTCCTTGATTTTCTGAGACCAAGATAATCACTTGAGTCCTTAAAAGCAGAAGAGAAGGGCAGAGGGAGATCAGAGAGAGATACAATGACCCGAGAAAAGGCAGGAGAGATGTGAAGCTGAAAGGGACTCGCGCTGCTGTTGCTGACTTTGAAAGATGGAGGAAACAGGCCACAAACCTCAAAATGTGGGTGGACTCTAGAAGCTAGGGATGACTTTGACTTGAGAGCCAGCAAGGAAATGGGGAGCGTATTCCTACAACCTCAAGAAACTGAATTTTGCCAACAATATAAATCAAAGAGGAAAAGGAGTCTTCCATAGATCCTCCAGAAAAGAGCACAGCTTTGCAGACAACTTGATTTTACTCTACTCAGCCTTCTACCTCTAGAAACATACACATAGAAA
Organism: Physeter macrocephalus; assembly: GCF_002837175.3. Classification (NCBI taxonomy): domain Eukaryota; kingdom Metazoa; phylum Chordata; class Mammalia; order Artiodactyla; family Physeteridae; genus Physeter; species Physeter macrocephalus. Next base: position 124,526,079 of record NC_041224.1, on the reverse strand, counting down.
AGTACAGAAAACAGAAGTGTGCCACTTGACACACTTCCACATAATAAACACATTTATGTAACTAGAATCCAGATTAAGAAACAGACCACTTTCCCCAGTTATACCACTATCCTGACGCCTAACATAATAGTCCTGTCTGGTTTTGAATTTTATGGATATGGAAAGATATAGTGTGTATTCTTTTGTGACCTCTTTCCTTCAATATTGTGTTTATGAGATTCATCCATGTCCTTTCATTCCACTCTCATTACTATACAGTATTACATTATCTGGATGTCATATACTTTATTTATGTATTCTATTGCTGCTGGGCACTTTTTCTAGATTTTGGTAAATTCAAATATTGCTATGATGGATATTCTTATACTTCTTCTTTTTTTAATATATGTAAACACTGTTGAGTTCATACTGAGGAGTGAAATTGCTGGATCATAAAGTATGTGTGTATGTTTATGCACCCACATCTTTAGTAAGTACTTACAAATAGTTTTCCAACATTGTTGTACCAATTTATACATCACTAGTAGTATCTGAATACAGTTTTGGTCTTGTTTGATTTCATGACTGCATAATTGCTTAGCCAGTAAACACTGAATGCCATAGTCATCTTTACATCTTACTAATCTTATCACAGTTATAGAAGGAGCTCTGAATTAGCTTTCAAATGCTGTTGGTTATCTTTCTGAAACAAATCCTTTAACAAACATTATCCTCTTGAGATTCAAGCTTTCTTATTAGTTTTAGCTCCTGATGCAGAGACAATGTCCCTCTGGTTCATTAGTCAACAGTAATTTGAACAAGTAGCTGGTAATAAAAGGCACTGAATACCTTAATTTTATATAAGAATGCATGAATTTATATATCTGCTTTTTTTTAAAGAAACAGATTTTTTTTAAAAGAGTGTGGGAAAAATAAATAGTTTAGGGAAATATATTAGCAGTAGCTGGCTACGTATAAGTTTGTGAGCAATTTTTTATACTTGTTATAGTTTTTTATTTTTCAATTTTTCTATTAGTGGATAACTGATAAAATATTTGTTGCTAGTTGCATACAATAACATCAGAATTTAAACCTACATTATATGAAACTGAATAGCCAAAACATATCTTGAGAAAGAAGAACAAAGCTAGAGGTATCATGCCCCCTGACTTCATACTATACTACAAAGCTATAGTAATCAACACAGTATGTACTAGCACAAAAACAGACACAGAGACAAACAGAAAAGAATAAAGAGCCCAGAAATAAATGCACACACTTATGGTCAATTAATCTATAATAAAGGGGCCAAAATATACAATGGAGAAAAGACAGTCTCTTCAATAAGTGGTGGGGAGAAAACTGGACAGCTACATATAAAAAATAAAATCAAAATTGATTAAAGACCTAAATGTAAGACTGAAAACCATAAAAATCCTAAAAGAAAACACAGGCAGAACATTCTTTGACATAAATTATAGCAACATTTTTCTGGATCTGTCTCCTAAGGGAAAGGAAACAAAAGCAAAAGTAAACAAATGGGACCTAAGTAAACAAAAAAGCTTTTGCACAGCAAAGGGAGCATTGACAAAAAAGAAGAGACAACCTACTGAATGGGAAAAAATATTTTCAAATGATATGACCCATAAGGTGTTAATACTGAAGATATATAAACAGCACATACAACTGAACATAAAAAAAATAAAAAATGGGCCAAAGACCTGAATAGACATTTTCCCAAAGAAGACATACAGATGGCCAACAGGCACACAAAAGATGCTCAACATTGTTAATCATCAGAGAAATGCAAATTAAAGCCACAATGAGATATTACCTCACACCTGTCAGGATGGCTATCATCAAAAAGACCACAAATAACAAATGTTGGTGAGGACGTGGACAAAAGGAAACCCTCGTACACTATTGGTGGGAATGTAAATTGGTGCAGCCCCTCGTACACTGTTGGCGGGAATGTAAATTGGTGCAGCCACTGTGGAAAACAGTATGGAGGTTTCTCAAAACTAAAAATAGAACTCCCATATGACCCAGAAGTTTCACTCCTTGGTATTTACCTGAAAAAAACATAGCCTATAATTCAAAAAGATACATGCACCCCAAAGTTCATAGTAACATTATTTACAATTGCCAAGATGTGGAAGTAACCTAAGTGTCCATCTGTTGATGAATGGATAAAGAAGATATGGTGTATATACACAATGGAATACTACTCAAGACACAAAAAAGAATGAAATTTTTCCATTTGCAACAACATGGATGGGCTTGGAGGATATTATGCTAAGTCAAATAAGTCAAACAGAGAAAGACAAATGCTGTATGATATTTATATGTGGAATCTAAAAAATACAACAAACTAGTGAATATAAGAAAAAAGAAACAGACTCAAAGATAAAGAGAACTAGTGGTTACCAGTAGGGTGTGGGGGGAGGGGCAAAGTTGGGATAAGGGATTAAGAGGTCCAAACTACTATGTATAAAATAAATAAGCTACAAAGATACAACAAAGGGAATATAGCCAATGTTTTATAATAACTATAAATGGAGTATAACATTTAAAAATTACGAATCACTAAGTTGTACACCTGAAACATAATATTGTTAATCAACTATACCTCAGTTAAAAACTACATTATATGATATCATTGACTACAACTAGTTTCTTTCTTTACATTTCTGTATATCAGAATTCTGTGTCAGGTTTAGAATCACAGACCAATCTGCAGGTTACAAACAGATGTAGAATATTGGGAATATAGAGAAAAAGAAGAAAAAAAAAGAAAATATAAACCTTATACATGAAGAATGCTGTAGTTTAACTATAACATGTAAAATATGTAAATATATATATGCATATAGTGGGGAGATGATATATATTGTACATATTGTATGTGTATATAGTGTGTGTGTATATATATAGTGTAAATATATGTGATAAGTGCAGATAATCAGTTAAACACATAAAATGATTTCTATTAAAAGACTGTTAAAGGTGTTTTATAATCTCCTTTAATTTTGTCATGTCCTTAAGTAATATTTTAAGTATTATGTATAATGACTGCCTAGTAATCCATCTTCTAGCTTAACCATAATTGGATAACAACACTTATTATTATCTATAAATGGTTTTTCCAAAGAGTTACTAAAAAATGCAATACTTCAGTGAACCTAAGAGTAGATAAAATTTATGATCATCCATTTTAAATTTCTTAGGATAAATTCCTACAGGTAGAATTTCTGTGTTAAAAGTTAAGCATGTGTTTAGACTTGATGCTTATTTCTAGCTTGCCCTTCATAAAGTCAAAGTCTTTTAATTTCACATTTTAAATGTGAAAAATAAACCATATTCAGATCCATTTCTCCTTAAACATAATTAATTTTATTTTAAAGAAGATTGCTAATTTTACCCTTTATATAACAATTCACTGCCATTTAAAAAAGAAAGAATAAAAAAAGAGTTACATGTAGTGGAATCCTTGTGCTGGCTTGTATTAGTTTGCGAGAAAAAACTAGGAAAGTTTGAAAGGATTATTAACCTCTTAGTAGCTTGAAAGCAGACATGGTAGGGGTACCTACCTCAAAAATATTGGCAAACGTTACAAATTAAGCTCTACTTTTGTCTGAGAGCCAAATTACCAGCATACCATGATTATGTGTAAGCACTGGCAGGGTAGTTAAGCAGTAAAGGATATGATTTTGGTATCGCTAAACTGTGTTTAAAAAATTAGAAATGGGGCTTCCCTGGTGGCGTAGTGGTTGGGAGTCCACCTGCCGATGCAGGGGACACAGGGTCATGCCCCGGTCCAGGAAGATCTCACATGCTGTGGAGCAGCTGGGCCCGTGAGCCATGGCCGCTGAGCCTGCACGTCTGAAGCCTGCTCTCCG